>NC_079558.1:20022243-20322243 GCF_015846415.1 Triplophysa dalaica
ACCAGGGTTATCATCTCTCTCTCTCCTCGCGCCTCTCTCAGTCTTATGAAATAAGTGTTTTCTGGTGGCTGGTGCAGCCCTGGGTCATGGTGTACTTGACTGAGAGACGGATGCGTATTGAGATAAATCACACCGTGGAACAGCTGCAGAGGGCAAAGGTCACACATCAGACTCACCCCGCTCTGACTTTGTGTTTTACCGCTGTCAAAGGCCAAAGTCTGGGCCCCATATATCTGTACCATCACAGGACCAGGCAGTCTAGTGCCTCTACATCTATATCAACTTACTCAGGTTCGATCTAGGATAACACCTAGTGTAGACAACAGTGAAATTATTTCTTTCTGTCTAATTTAAAAACAACACTTTACAAAAAAAATTGAACGCTTTGGTATTTGGTAAGCCTCCATTTTTCAGTGATGGCAAAATGCATTCAAGCTGGCGCGATTATTTATATCATCCCATTATGATTTGAACAATTTCCCGATTTAATTCCTCTAAAAACTTTTCCGAGGCGTAGCCCAGTTCTCACATAAGTGCTTTTGTCTGCTAAATGTCATCCAGTGTTTGGGGAAATATACCCTTACCTTTATTCCCATCCATAACACCTGCTTTGTATATCGCATCCCGTCCCATCATCGGCGTAATTTCTTTAAAAAGGGATGCACGCTACATTGCACTAAGTGTTTTAGAAAGCATAATTGCCATGCAAATTCCAATCAGCGAGATTTATTACATTTATTTATTTATTTTAAAAGAGGAAATGTTGTTTTCTGTCGAGTTACGCAAGCGTTCATGGATTCAGCCGACAGCTGTTTTGTAGCGCGTTACTCTCTCCCGGCAAACGCAGAGAGAAAACGAAATCGTCTTTTTTTTCCGGAGGCAGACTCGCATGAAAAGGGATGCTGTATTGTGTTTACTTGTGAGAAAACGAGGGGAGGCAGGTGAAAAATATCTGTCTGTACTTGTTCGGATTTAAGACCCGCAAATTTGCACCCTATTTCAATTTGCCTGCGTGAGGCGGCAAGTGCAAATAGCTTATTGAGAGTGAGATTAAGGCAGAAACGGAGGTGAGGGGTATAAATCTGACAAGGCTGACTTGTACCGTCATGTAAGCGTAATGACTATCACGGCGAATCAACTGCCGGAGCTTAACACAGGGAAAATTTGCCTGATGTGCTTGTGTGGTGTGTGCGAAGCCCTTGGCAGTAATACAGTCGTACCATCTGACTCAATTTTTTAGTTCATGAAGCATATTAGCGGCGGCGTGTATCAGCGCCCCATTCAAAAGGTGATTTCAATTTCAGATGCACATTTTTCATGAAGATAAATACGCCACGTGTCGTCATTTCCCTGAAGTAAATATTAGGTCTACAGCAGAAGGGTAACGTTACTGTGAAGGTGGGCATGCAAGAGTGTCGTTGTTTTTTTTTGCATTTATACGTTAAGCGCCGGGGCTCGTTGCCTCTGGGAACACATTGAATGTTTAATCTGCGAGGATGTAGACCGAGTCCAGAAGCAAAGGTGATGTTGTGTCTTTTGGGGCCATCGTTGAATCCTCAATCGTCACCAGTTTCGCGAAATCAATCAAATTGGCCAATTCGTAGCATTATCACGTAATCGTCCCAACCGACGTCTGCTAAATACACGCAAGCGTATTTAAAAAGATGCGATGGCCCAATCGTGAAATGAAAAGTTGTGGCGAGACCTCGCCGGTCCCCGAGGCACGGCTACAGTGGCGTGTCCCTTATAGCATTATTGCATTTCATAGGGGCGCTCCTGTTTATCAAACGTGGGTTTTATTTGCGCGCTGTAGCCCCGTCAGCAGAGGAGGGGAGCCGGATTTTCTACGGGGTCCGCGCTTTGGTTGGTTCGCTGTACAGTGGGTTTGCTCCCCGAGGTCATTAAAAGTGTGAATATCTGCATTACTCCATGGTGTTTTGCTGAAACTGTTGTTTCTCCGAGGGAGAGTTCGCTAATATCCGCTAGGGACAGATACAGGAAGCGTTAGGCTACATCAACAAATCCACACCATAAACACAGCGAAAAATCGGCCCATAATTGGATTTTTTGTGTTGTATTAAAGTTAATAAGTGAAAAGATATTCAATTGCCAGGCTCAATTGCAAGCTTGTTAGAATTTTTTATTTATCTACTGTTTGTTTCTCGCTGCGGTAATTTGAGTGTGGGTCACGTCTTGCCCTCCCTTTCCCTGTGTCTTTTTTTTTGCCTCTCATCCGTCCATCATGGAATCACATGTCAAACGAGAGGGTGTTAATTTTGCCAAAGGTTCGGTTGTATATTAAGTTAAGTCTGGTAGATGACACCGACGGCATTTTGATGAAGGATTTTATACATGAAGAAATTTTCATTATCGCTTCTCCTTGGTGATTTCCACGGGACGGTTCGGGATTGCGACCTGCCGCCGTGACAGCGGGTTCCGGGATGAAGTGCTCAGTGTTGAATCTCACCCTGTGCTGGATCCTCACTTACACGAGCAATTAATGGGGCCGTTTCCTCCGGGGACGCCCGGGCATGAGCGACGCTATTGTACATAGGTAACAAGATTTGGCTTTTTTCTTGGTCAGCCGCTCTGATAGATGTGAGGGAGTCTTTCTGTGTGATTAGTTCTTATGATTGACTTCACATAATCAGGCCAGTGGGGTGTAAAGTCTGCAAATGGATCTTGAGATGAGGAAAGGAAGGCAAGGTTTAAATCAACTATACCCTTTGACCTCTACTACTTGAGCTCTATCTATCCATCTATCCATCCATCCATCTATTATTGGAGCATGCATTCAATTGTAATTTTTTTGTAATATTTTACTTGAACGATAAACCGTGCATCACTGCCAAAACATGTTAAGTTAGTGATGTTACGTTCATGTGACTGGTGTTGTGTTTAAAAACTAATTCACTCGCATTACAATCAGAAAAGCTGTCTACCGAGTTTCCCGCCTGCAGTAGTTTTTGCTTGGTGTTGGTTTTTGCACACTTTTTATACGTTTCTACTGTCATCTACATCCACACGCCCAGCTCATCACATTTCCTTTTATCATTGAAAAAATCTGATTCGTTTATGTTCCTTTAGTTTGTAGCCAAACTGAAAGCCCTCTAGTGGCACACATGGGTTTAGAAAGCATCTCTTGTCATTCGAATACCGATGTTAGAGCTGCGAGATTCTTTTAATAACCCTCCAGCTCATCGCCCCCAAACCCCGCCGTGCGTCTGGTGGCCCCTGAAGGAACCGCATCTCTGTGCGTGCTGACACATTTGTGTACCTGAGATGGGTACGACAGGGGCCAATACTGTCGCCTCTTGCCTCAACCACCGCTCGACAAAATCAACCTGACAACTCGCTGTTTTCTCCATGGAGAGAAGCGTTTTCCCCACCCGCCTTGCTCTTTTTTTCCTGTTGTAAAGGATGCTTGCATGTCAGCCCTGTGTGCATCCTTATTATTTGCCTATAACCCTGTTTGAAAGCCCATGTGTCCCGCGCAGACAGGCAGAAGCGCTGGTGTCAGATATCCGGGTAACAGGCATCAGAAGGACAGAAGCTCTGGAATGCATGTCTCCTTCTCCACTTCCCTTACTGTCTGTATTTCACTTCAGACCATTTATCCCGCCGCGCTGCCAGCACTTTGTCATTCTCTCTCCGTTCCTTTCACTGTTGAAGTCTGATTCTGTCATCTCGCCGGTTCACAGAGTGCCACCGCTGAACATGTATCTCGCTTTAGATTCTGAATCTGTTGCTGTGTGCAAAGAACACTTGGTTTGGTCCTACAGAAAAGAAAAAAGATGTGTTTACTATTGCAAGTGTTTCACCTAGATAAGAAAAGAGATCAGATTTTTCTTTGGAGGAAAAAGACCCCAGCGTTTTATGTGGAATTGGAGATCTTAGATAATAAGTTCACATTTATATTTGTATCATTTTCAATGGAAGTATATTTTATAGTTCAGATAGCTAGGTATCAAATCAAATCAAATAGAAACAAATGTGTAAAACAATCTGGAATTGCATCAATTTGTTGAGAGTTATTGGGATCTTCAATAACATTGACTTCATACTTGACAAATCTGAACTCAGTTTGACACATTGTTGAGATCTCTTCTGAAACTCTTCTGAAGGCTCTTTTTCAGATAAATCCTCTAAATTTCCATTCGCTCTCTGTTGAATCTCATTGATGAGAAATAATCGACATTATAAAGACATCTCACCTGTCATTTTTCCGTCTTGTGGACATTATAATAGTTGATACTTCATGAACTTCCTAACAATGTTTGACTAAGCTGTCTTTGCTTTTAGGGATATTTTTGACTGGTTCTGAAAATAAGTGGTTATATGGTTTCCTCTGTTTTGTGTCCCATCATCACAACTGTGTGTGTGTGTGTGTGTGTGCAATCTCAGATAAAACAAGCATTCTCCTGACGTATTTTCCCACCATGCTGAGCTCCCGCTCGATCGGGCCGCACAGAGGCCTGCTTGTGTCGCGCTGATGTCATAGGCCCGAGCAGCCCCTGCTGTACAAAGGCTTTAGGTATCATTGCCTCCGTTCACACAATACCCATTCAAGCAGGTTGCTTTGCTCCTGCAAGCCCCACGAACAATGTTATTTTTTGTTTCAGCATTATAAAGCTGGACTTTTGCAGGAAACTCGACAGACAAAACCTTTATCGGCCGATGCTCCGGGTAGGCTGGCAGTATAATCCGCCTCCATTAGCCTTTCAATGTATCTTTCTCTCTCTCGGTTCTGTTTTGTTTCGCTTATTCGTCTTTCTTACTTAACTGGCCTCTGTCTTACTGCGAGACGCGAAAAACATTCGCAGGGGTCAGAGTGAGACGGTGTTGTTCTGCATTAATAAACAACATTTTATTTATAAGTAGACATCGAAATTCTTCAGAGCTTTCAATCAAAAAGCATTTTATTGTTAAACAAACAGAAAACTTATATGTCATATTTGTTAAGAAATATGTTGA
Organism: Triplophysa dalaica; assembly: GCF_015846415.1. Lineage (NCBI taxonomy): Eukaryota > Metazoa > Chordata > Actinopteri > Cypriniformes > Nemacheilidae > Triplophysa > Triplophysa dalaica. The sequence goes on from NC_079558.1 coordinate 20,027,218, forward strand.
ATTGCTCTGACATTTTTATTTTTCGGCCGATCACCCGGTCCCAGCCTGGTTACACTTCTTTTTAATTTCATAAATGCATCAGCAAGTAACATTAATTTCAAATGGCATTTAAAATTAAACGTTGCATTTAAAATATTTTTATGTCCACATTTGATTTCTTTTTTCACATTCTCTGTCTCTCTTTGCCAAAGACTCTGCGCTTGTACCGGAATCCCTTTTCCCGGGATCTGTCCACGGGCACGGCCGGCAAAACGGTGACAATGTAAACCTCTAATATATTTGCTTATTAGAATTCTCTGGATTTCAGTCAACAATATAAAAGCACAGAAGGCCCCTGGTCCTGCCATGTACAAACACACAATCCCAGTGTGTGTGCGTGCGTGTATGTGTATGAATCATTCCGGTGCAGTTTTAGTCCTTATAAAATATTCATTTTGGTTGTGCAGGGCCCTGTAATTGCCATCTCTCAAACTGAATAATTTATACCACGCGCAGACTGACAAAGCTACGCCATACGGCCGTAGATGAATCAGAAACGAGGATCTGCGCTGCCAGCCGCATTATTGTTTCACAAATATGGCCCTCACATCATCTCTGGATGGCCTGGAACTTAATCCAGCTTCTCTTCATTTGTCATGTCACCCGCTCTCGTTTAATGACTGACCCCTCTGTCTTGGTATACAGGGCGACTCGGTAGCACTAATGCACCTTTACCCCCGCCCACCCCCTCTCAACCCATACCACCCTGTCTGTCATTCTGTGATAACCGCCTCTCCATGCTCCTCACTTTAGAAACATATATTATATATTAGGAATAAATTGTTGCGTCTACCCTTTTCTCTTTTTGCTCGTTTTTACAATATGAGACTTAATGGAGTTCTCCGATATGTTAAAATACTGACATATCCTTTCATTCCTTAGTAAAAATAATAAAAGATGCATGTTGTGCTATTGTTGACATACAGTAATGGTATAGAGCTATAAAATTAATTTTTGATTGCGGTCCGTCCCAAAGGGAAATATAATCACAAATAAGATCTCTTTAATATCTCACTTGTTTCCCCTAGACAGCAATGATATTAAATGGAGAGCTAATGGAGACTTATGTCTCTCGCTTCTCAGATTTCTCTCCCGAGGAAAGATTCAAGCGTTCTTGTATATCTCCTCCAGAGACTCGCATGAGAGCTCAAATATTTCTCATCAGATTATTTCAAGACGTTTTCTGACCGGTGCCATCCACATGAATCAGCTTTCCAACTTTTGCTGTATGTCAACAATGTGTGACATGTCTGACTTGTTCATTTATTAAATTATAAAAAGGAGTTTTAGAGAAACATCTGAGACATAACATAATCTCTTGCTTAAAAAAAAAAGCTGGTTCTCTTCCAGCTTGAGCACCATTGAGATATCCAAGAGGTCTCATTTATGATCTATTGTTGTGTTGTTTGTTGAAGACTCCATTTTGTCAAAGCAAAGGTTCTGCAAAGTGACCCGCTCCTGTCCATTATGGAGACCCCTAAGTGCCCGTCACCCGCCTCCTGTCTGGGGACAAATAACAGCACCTCTGCACTCTCAGCATCGATGGCTTGAAAAGATTGTGATGTAACATTCTCTCTCTCTCTCTCTCTGTGTTGTTGATGTGCGGGAATAATGATATGGACGAAGGGTCCACATGTGCCCGTGACATTAGGCTGCATTACCTGCGTTAAAACCAATAACTGCCACTCACGACTGGATCCACATTAATCATTTATAATGTTTTAATACGTTTTTAATCAGCATCACAGAGACCACAGCCTTCAGACATCAGGCACGCGCACGTGCTTGTGTGTTCTGCACCGCCGTGGCCTGATTTGAAATGTGCTTTTTTCACTCTCTCCTTCCTGCTTTTAATTAATAATTAAAATCGGCAAAGATGACAGTTCCTAATTAGGCCTGTCTTGAGAGAATGTGGGAACGTATGAATTTTAGATGATAATGGAGGTTGAGCGGAGGAGAAAAGAGGCTAAAAACGCACGAGGTGACGTCGAGCCAAGGCCAAAACAAACAAAGAAACAAACAAAATAGTGATTGCATATCCGTCAGAAAGTGAGCAGGAGGTCAGGTAAAGACAACAGCACCCTTGGCCATGTGTGGTCATCCTCCTACCCAATCAGAAGCCAGAGTGAGGCCCATCGGTACCCCCACCTCTTTTTCACCCCCCACCACCTCCTCCCGGGGAAACTTGAGCCTGTATTCCCAACATCAAAGAGCTGAGTAGGGATAGACAGAGGAGAGAGGTAAAACATGGAGAACCTGGTGCTTGTTTGTTTTTTATTGAAATGGTGTCAGTGATTGGCTGGAGATGACATACTCATTTTTATGTCATAAGTTCTATAGGAAGTTGTTATATATCTAAAAAAAAATATTTACACAAGTGGCATGGGAGACCCGGGTTACAGGCATCCGTACATCCTAAATCAGGAAATGAGGGAGAGGAAGAGGAAATGGAAGAGGTGGTGTGTGAGAGAGAGAGAGAGAGAGAGAGAGGTTTAATGAGGCCTCATCCTAAAACAAAATGGCCGTGATTGACAGAAACGGTGTTGGAGAAATAATGTCAGAGGCATGTTACACATTAGGAAAAACTAGAGAGGAGAGAAGCGATATAGAGAGAAGACCGGCAGTCCGCCTGAGGGAGAGAACGCATACATACACATATGACAAGAACACGTGTCCTAAAAAACACTCCCGGCAGAATTATGTGTAGGCAGATGCTCAGATATCTACCTTTGCAGAGACCGTAAAATGCTCAGATTTCGGCTTGTTTTCTCCATTATCAGGGCCATGAACTCTGACCGAAACATATTTTCTCAGACCAGTTTGACCTTCCCATGAGAGACGACTGTTGTATGTTTTATCACTCATCAAATAAAAATATAGTCATTTGTAGACCAATCAGGGGCAATCAAACCTGTCGACCAATCAAAAGCGAGAGCTGACACAGAAAGCTTGTGCTTTTTGGAAATGCGATCTGTATTGACCTGTGTATCGTCTCAGCTTCTGGACCTGGAATCAGCAGAATGTTCTCATGTATGTGTGTGTGTGTTGTCTGGCTGGCTGGGGTCTGATCAGCTAAAGTTGCTTAGTGATCAATACTCAGCACAGACACACAGCTGTGCCCTAACCATTAACGCCTGAACAGCAATTAGTGTCCACACTGACTGCTCGCACACACACACACGCTCCCATCTGCCATTGTATTTCTTTACCTCTCTTTACATCCACATATCTGTCTTGGGACAACACAAAAAACAGCAGCATTTTTTTCTTTGTTGTCTAAATACAGCATTATTTTTGTTAGGAACAAGCATAAACCCGTCATTTTCCAAAGAAATATACATTTTTGTTTAAAAGTCTGCGCTCAGTCAAGTTCATCCTAGATAAGTTATCTGAGCTATGTTAGCCTATTTATATTCATCTTTATTTAATAGATATGGGTAGTTGACCAATATACAGTACCATGCGTCCTGTGGTGTGACAAAAAATGGAGAAAACAAGCTGTTAATGATATATTATTTTATATGATTAATATGTATATCTTAAAATAGCATATAAGAGATTCATCCTTATTGTTAGTTTTTTTCCCAAACATTTTGTAGTTACACATTAATTTGTCAACTAAGTTTCAACCCATGATTGGATAAAATAAAGACAAACCCAACAATTTTCTATTATGTTTATTAAGACAACAGTTGGACGTGTCCACATTTTTCAGTGTACTCTTCTCCGTCGACGATTGTCTAATTTGATGTTAATTCTTGTATTTATCTCATATTAAGAAGACCATGTTGTGCCGCGTTATGCCATCTGCAATTAATGTCAAACCCGCAATTTTCACAACGCCAAATTTGACAGAACAAGGTAATGACGGGCTTAAGCGACGGACGGTACAATCGCCCCCTGCATTTATTTGTTTTCGTGTCTTTTGTGCCGAATGAAGTGGGATTAGTTTAACGGAGAGATGGGGAGGAGCGGCTTCTTTGAATGAGGCCAGGAAAACGATCCAATGATGGTTCGGGTAACAGGTTAAGATAAGAGCTAAGGGCTGTTATTGAGCTGATGTGCTTGAAACGTACTCCTTTTTCCTCTCAATTACCTCAGCCTGTGAAGCCAAAGTCCTTTCAAACGACGAGCCCCCCGTCACATCACAAGACTCCAGCCCCTCTGGTCAGACCGTGCGGTGAAGGACAGGTTGTTTTAATTAGCCTACTTCGTGATCATTTCAATGCAGATTTGTCGACAAGTTGCCGAGTCGGAGCGATGGCCTCCAGTCGAGAACAAAAGCGAGGAGGGTCTCCGACGCGAAATTAGACACGTCTTTTTGTTTTTTTCTTCCGACAAACCAAATTCGTGTCTCTTGTAATTGATAACTGCCTGGGCCAATTATTTTGCGCGTTACAATACACAGAGGTCCCCTTTCCCTGCTACAGCTCTTCCATAATTAGCTATGCTAATATCCCTTTATTGGCCTTAATATTGCTCAACATCTCCATGGCACCCAAAGGCCACTAGAGTCCCGTGTCCTGTCACAAACGCTGATTATTGAGAAGGATAGCTTTAATCAAACATAATTGCAGTTCATTTTTTTCTTCTCCACCGTCGCCAGCATCTAATGCCGCGTTCGCCTTGATATTCCATTAAATGACTATTTAACTGCCTTCTTTATTTCCGACGGTCCCGAACATCGCCGCAAAGTTCTGGAGCCATTTAGAGAGAGAACCGCGCGGCCGTAATTGCTCGCCTTTTCACAAAGGACTAATTTAGCCGCTCCCCGTACGGCGGATGCGAAACGGCTCCTAATTCAGACAAAATTACGGTGCTGTTGTGGACAGCTGAATATGATTCAGTTCGGAAATTCACTTCATCAAACTCAGAGGTAAACAGACCCTAAGCGAGCGCGTGGACGCTGAACGGGCTCTTAATGAGCGGCCGTTTAGAGCGTGTTGGTCTGTTTGTGTGTTTTTGAATGCTTGTACACATTAGCCTGTTCCTGTTTCATTTATTTTGAATTTAATTCAATTTCCTTTGACGGTAATTGCGAGCGAGTGTATCAGGGTACATACAGAGGTTTTTTTATTAGGGCGAGGGATGGGAAATGGAGATGCACAACTGCATCTCTCGCATGAGCACTGGAGCTAAAGTGGTCTAGATTTTTTTTAAAAGCCAAAGTAACTTAACCTCAAATAACTTTATTAACAACTATAATGGCCAACTTTAAAAAGTTAAGCATGAAAAAGCTGACACAAAGAAACTTTTAAAAGGGCACACATTAACCTCTGCAACAATTTTTGTTGTTTCTATCAATGTATGTTCTATCTATTGGTGCCGTCCACAATAACTCTCGTATGATTCGTCTACCTGTGTACATGTGCGCGAATCCATTTGTTGGCAGCTATGGAGCGATTGAAATGAGAAAGAGAGAGAGAGGTAAATAAAGGCTATATTTCAGGCTTGATTTACTCTGATACCTGCTGTGAAACATTACAGCTCTACGGGGAAATAAAAACAGGGCCCGCGAATTACACCTCGTAATACTCATTCTGATAATGGCCTGTCCGACATCCACCATACACACACTGTACACAATTAAAGCTAATGTTCTAATGATGCCAAACACCCATTCTTGTCTTCCGGGTGTTATGAGGGCCATCTTTCTTCGCACCCGCCCCGAAATCATTTTTTATCGATGTTGTTCGCTAAAAACGTCTGAAAGAACCGAGGCCACCTCCGGGGCTTCTTCGTTCTCCTACTTTTTCCTCAATCTGTCTCAATCCTCGACATTCCCGCCCCGTCGCGAGGAAAGGGCGACTGTATATAAATGAGAATTGGAAGTGGAGAGGGTTCAGGGTTGCAGATGTCATTTCACACAGTGATGTATTGCTCGGTTCGCCGTCCCATTGGAACGTCCGAATAAGTGACTTCGAGCTGCACGCCCGCGCTGTTTACCCAGTGAAATGCATGCGTTATCTCAACAGCGGACGCAATCTGCAATGCATGACATCGTGATGTGCAGGACCTTTACTGTGTCCGTGCAGCCCTCTCGGGTGGAGTTTCGGGGTAAATATTGGTGTACATGGACATCCATATACAAACACACATTTGCCACCTGCTGGGGCTGGACGAGAGATGAGGGGACAAGAACTCAGTTGATTTGGTGGCCACGATGGCAGAATGTTCCAATTTATTTGAAAGGGGAAATATTGAAATAAGCAAAACTTTTCTTGCGCAATGTGTCTATCAGAAAGTTGTTTGTCTCTTTAAATTGTTTACCCGTAGCCACCACATTGCATTCAATTTCTTTCATTTATTTTTCCAAGTATCAGTTCCCTACGATGTTGCACCAGGTGTATCATCCTCTTCCTTTCAACTTCTTCTGAAGCCCTCTTATCAGTCTTCCTACTCAACACCTCTCCAGAATGACTCTCAATAATAAGACTTCACCTTTTCGAAACGGCAGTTTTGAGTTCTCGTGTGTGTGTGTTTTGTGTCCGAGGGGACCCCCTCTGACTCTCACGTGAACGTGACATTTGCCGAACAGATTATTCAGTTAGTAATTTGCGCAATAATTACCGGGTGCTGTTGTCCTGGTGGCGGGGTGTGTCTAATTGTCTAACAGGACTGTAAGTTTGCGGCCCGTTACCCCGTTCTACGGTCGTCGTCTGTGATGAGCAGGTCTCAGGTGTGCTGCTTTCCCTCCCCATTGAGCACGTTAGGCCTTAATTACAGAGTAGAACAGGCAAAGAAGGGGGAGGCGAATATTAACTGACTTCCTGTCAGTGACGAGCAGATGGGTTCTGTGGGGAACTGTGGGATTTGGATGCGTCAGCCCCACGGACAGACAGAAAAACAGAGAGACGGGGAGGTCGTGGGAGGGTGAGGAACAAAACATTAATGATCATTACTCTGATGGGAATTGTTTAGGAACAAGGTGAGTCCAGCTGTCTGTTTGATCGCGCTTTTGTGCGCCTTCTGAGAGCGGCTGTGCCGCTGTGAACTGGTGTTTTGGAGGTATCGATTCGATCCGTGTGAGTTTTTGCCTCGTGTGAGACTGTTTTGTGCCGGACTGATTGTCTAACGTGGAGTTTTCCTTTTCTGTCTCTTTCAGATTCTTCTTGAAATTCTTCCTAAAGTGTAATCAGAACTGTCTCAAGAATGCAGGAAACCCACGGGACATGCGTAGATTCCAGGTAATGTTTTCTTTTTCTCCTTATACACACACACACACACACAGTTTAATTTTAAAAACAGAGCAGTTTGCTGTTTTACTTTGTAGATGTAGTTCAATTGGATTTCAGGATCTGGTCAGGATCCTGGATAGAGCACAGTCCAAATATTTGGCCCCAAATATATAAACCCTCAAATCTGTCAAAAAGGACCTTATGTATAACTTATGTTCTAAAAACTGTATTTAAAATTATGTACATACAGTATATATAGGTGTATATATACACAGTATATAAATATGTATGTATGTGTATGTTTGTATTTATACTATATATGTATATACAGTATGTATAATGGTCTATTCTGTATGTATATTTATACTTGAACTGTAAGTATATAATCTGTAGGGTTCTATGTAGTTCTTTACATTTATGTTCTTATATATCTAAGTGGTTTCATCCAGTCAGAACAGGCATTAAGGGATCCAGTAGAAAGAAAGGCCTTAGCCTTGAGCTTCATTATGGTGTGTGGCCGGTCGGATTCTGTGGAGTGTTTATATACTTGTGGTTATATAGATGTATCATCAAGGAGCCAGCAGTGTTGGTGCCGCTTGCAAAACTTTCATTTTTCATGCTTTGAAACGTCAAGTGTCTTCACTGATATTGATCCATGCGTCCAGAGCAGAAGGTCATAGCCGGCGTGAGAGGAAGTGTCCTTTCTGTCTCCACGCCGGCTAAAAGAAACATCCGTCATCGCAGATGTGTCTCCCCGAGATAAAGTCACTGAACCTCTTTCTCTCGCTGTAACAGCATGTCTGGGCTTTCAACCTATTTACACTTCCTCTGGCTTACCACCTTGAAGTGTGTGTGTGTGTGGAGAGCCATACTAATCCCACTCTAACCTCGAACACTTTGTCCACTTCTTCTTCTATTGCTGGATGAACTGTCTGCTGGTGGCATCTATTGTGATCTCAAAACATTTCTCAAACCTTCTGCACACCATGTTCTGACATTTTTATTAAAAGTCATTTAAATAACGCCACCGGGAGAGCTTGCATGACATTGTTTATTTGGAAATATAAGGAGAACCAAAAGTACAACCTGAAAGAGAAATGAGCTGGGGTGTAGACGCCTGTCAGTCCGTGAGCAGAGTCCATTAACAAGACATCTTTCCTGAAGCGGTAACCCTTAAACTCTGCTCCGCTAAGCTAAATGCCACCTCCAGAATAAATTTCATTCATGTTCCTTAACCATGATCTCATGGCAAGGTCATGCTTTTGGGGTCTCTGTCCTCCCCCATTTGCTATTCCATTTCTCCTCCCTGTTTCCCTGTCTAACTCTCTTTTGCTGTGTTATTTCTATGTTATTCCCTTTCCAGCACTGAGGATAACATCACTTGAGGGCCTCAATATAATGTATTTTTAAGGCGTTATATGTATCCCCTATAATGAATGTGAAAAATCATTCAACAACATTTGGTCATTTTTCAATTTAGATGCAAGATTGTTTTTTTGTATTTTTAATTTGATGTAATTTACATTTTCATTATTTTAAATGATTTTAATATGATTTGTTTTTAGTATTTCATACAATTGTATTAAAAAAAATTATATTGAATGCAAAGTATTAGTAAAGCCATAATGGCATATTTACACCAAATATGAAATTATTTTTGCCTATAAATCTTTACAGATTTATCTCAATTTACTTTTTGTTTTGTTTGTGTTTTTCATTCAGATGTTTTTATTCCTTAAACAGTCAAATTACATAATCATGTTTGGTGTGAACAGGCCCCGGCTCTCGACCTCATTTTTGACTTCTGATCATGTAGCAATGATAAAAAATCCTGATTTTAACTCCACATCTTCCACCCTGGACCCCCCACCACACCCAGCCCGGACCCTTTCAACCCCTCTTCCCATTCAGATGCTAAATGACCCTCATTCTCTAAATGCAACTGTATGTGAAGGCCTCTTTAGTAAACACATCAACAAAAACAATGTAAGGCTTTCCTTCCTGCAGAGAGGCTCTTCTAAAATTCTCATTTCTCCTTCGAGGGTCTGTCGCTCTTCAGACCCCCCTCTGTCTCGGGCCGTCTGCGACTAATACGATAAAACAGCCGATCGATAAATCTATAGATCGATGTAATGTGTTGAGCCAGCGCTTCGCGAGCCGGGGGCCGTGTTTGAGAGACTGCTAATGGCCGATGGAGTAGATGAGAGACTCTCCCTCTCTTCTGTTCACTTTAAGTGGCAGATTAAACACTAATTGTAGCCTTTTGTAAAAAGCCAAGCGCTTCAAAATGGAGGGCTGCCTTTGATTGACAAGGGCTTGGCTGGTCCTTCTCAGACAAGCCTCTCGTCCTTTATCTAAAACGCACTCTTGTTACCGCCCAAGTGTCTCCTTTAAATAGGAAATAGGAGCTCTTCTTCTTACAAAGGTTAATTATATTCTTCAAATGAGAAATGAAATGGGCTTTATATAGAGTTGAATCCTGGTCCTTCGTTTGGAGAATCCATTGCAATTTAGCTAAAATAAGACCATGTTAAACATTTTCCACCTTCATTGTGAATATAATTTTTGTTTTTCATAGAAATGTATTTAAATAGATTCTTAATGACATTGATATGTATTTAACAAAGATTCGGTAGATTATAATTTTCACATATTTAAGTCTCTCCCTGTTTAAAGACCCATTTAATTGCAAACATGTTGAAATTTCCACTAGTTTGATTATTTAAGTAAACCTTTTCATTAGGAACGTGCTAAGCAGATTTGAGTTCCGTGGTAACAGTAGCCGATTCTGGCTCGGTCATTTATAATCAAAGAGCGTGCCAGCGTACACAAACCGCTCGCGTCATCTTTTGTTGCTCAAGGTGTGAAAACAGACTCTTTTTCGGATTAGAGCGATATAACTTATTGTTTTAATAACGCGAAGCCCCGGGGACTTGTTCTACCGAACCCAGGATAGCTGTGAAAACGAACAACTTTTCCCTTGCTTCGCTCCCTCCTGCTTGGCTCGGAAAATAAACAGTGGGCACAGGTTCAAGCTCCGGAGAAGCAAATGTGGTTGCGGTTATTGTTTCGAAGGTGCAGAGCGGTTGCACAGTTGTCAACGTTCGAAGTTAAGCTTTGCGGGTATGGAGGAGACAAATTAAACAAAGATGCGTGTGTGTGTGTCACCAAAGGGCCCGACTGATCAGACACAGTCGGGGTTCATCTGGTTACTGTACTGAGACCTGCTCTCATGTCGACTCGACACCAGAGGCAAAAAGCCTTTTTGTGTTGTTATTCTAGAGAATAAGACTGACAACAAAGAGTTAGCTTTAAAAAGAGCCATGGTTTTCTGATAAAGACCCTACAGAAACCCTCAGATGTGTTTTTTGGGTGTCTGGCCTTTAAGGACTCAAAACAGCCTATGGTCATTAACAGACACGATGCTTCTTGGACACTGAACAATTCATTTTCTTCTAAGGGTCTGTTCATGCTAGATCCACATTTTCAGCCAAATATAATTTTTGTTATTATAATGTGAAAGGTCAACTTTGAAAATTGTGATGACACCACTAAGATTTTATTAAATATTTTGATGGCTTTTTTCCGCAGGTCGTTGTATCGACAACGGTTAATGTGGACGGTCACGTGTTGGCCGTGTCGGACAACATGTTCGTCCACAACAACTCAAAACACGGCCGAAGAGCCCGCCGTCTAGACCCATCAGAAGGTACGGCCACTCCTTATCTGCAGAATGGTAGGCACATTTTCCATAACACTTTGATTTGCAGAGCTTTTCCCACTTTCTCTCTTTTCCCCTGTCTTTCCTCTTTCCTCTCATTTTAGCTCACGTTCTTTTAGTCATCCATCCACTCCTGAAACAAGAATAGCAAAGCTTTAGCAGCAACATACTAGTTCACCTTTTAGAGAGCATTCATTCACACCTTCACTGTTGAACTTTTAGTTAGATACTTTTTTTTGATATTGTAAGAATTTTTGTGAATGATTTGGGCCACATTATCAAATGTGTTGTGTTATTTAAAGCTGTCCGTTTTTAGCGTTCTCAAAGTTCACTCGGAGACTGACACTGAAATAAGTCATCCAAAATGTTCTGGGCCGGTTTACAATTATTCCTTGGCTAGTTTTGGGCTTATTGTAAACAAAGCCCAAGTCATGGATTCATTTTGAGCGCTTACATTTTCTCATCTCCTCAGCGCTCCAATCTTTGAGCTAAGCAATCATTAAAACACAACATAATCTCCGCTCATTTAAAAACACAACATTGGTATTTCCTTTGTCTTAATCAGCCCGTAATTACCATATCAACCCAAGCACCAGTAATATTTAATGATGCACGAGAAAGCGCGCAGATTCCCAGCAAAACCCGCAAAAAATATTTGTTTTTTATTTCTGGGCTTCTCGCGTTAATAGGAGCGTGGTAATTGAAGGTTTGCGCCCTGAGCGTTGAAGTGTTTGCTATCCTGACTTATTGTTTGTCTCTTCGCTGTAGTGGCTTGATAGTAGGTGTGTTTTCCTTAGCAACCGCCTTTAATTAGGAGAGCAATTAAGAAGGTTGAGGCCTCTCCCCTTGTCTGCCTTCGTCCCATGAGACCTTAAGACGGAATGAAAGAAAAAACACAGCCCATCCCAAAGGCAGCAGCGGCTTTACACGCCGCTTTTTATTCGCAATCTTGTGTTTATAATCAGTATATTTTTCATAAGCTTTGATTGTGTGTTATTGTGGCAAGTAAAAAGTATCTGATCATTTAAGTAAATTCAGTGTATTTACATCTTTGCATTCGGCTTTTATCCAAAGCGACATTGGAGGTATACATTTCATCAGTTTTTGTGTTGCCTGGTTATCGAACCCACAACCTTTTGCCAACGCAACGCTCTACCAATTGAACTACTAGCTACATGCTTAGAATTGTTTAATGTGTACTTAATGCTGTTTTTATAGTATAAAAACACATACAATTATACTCATTCAAAGAGAGAATATATTTTTTCATGTTGTTAAATTGGTTCAGCGTGCATTTGATCCCAGGGAGCACACGAAGCGTAAATGTCACTTTGAATAAAAGCGTCTGCCAAACGCATACATGTAAATGAATGGAAGATGGGTAATTATAGTAGTTCCTGAATCTTAAAAACTTGCCAAATATCTCCCTAGATTATTTTAAACTTGTCTTTTAGTACCGCATAAGGTTGTAGGTAAGAACGCGATCAAATTCATTCCCTCTGTGATCTTTGACAGCACTGTAACAAGTGGTGGTGCTATTCCAGACGACGCTTTTAAATATCCGACTGTTTTAAAAGTTCACCTCCTCCTTAATCACCCACCGCCTGCGCACACACACCACTTAGTTACCTGCTGTTTCACCCGCCCCTGATGGCAAATTTGGGTCTTGGCGAATATTACAGCTACCTTTCTAATATCTGCCCCTTTAAAGGTGACCAGGGGGCTGTTAAAATGAAAAGAGAGGAGCCTCTGACAGTCGCAAAACGCTCCAAACTTAGTGTTTAATAACTTCTCGAAACGCTGCCGAACGTTTCAGACTTCTCAGTTTCCCGGCTTGACTTTTCGCAGAAGCGTTCAAACCAAAACATGGTCCGACCTGTCATCTCTTTTCCATCCTGGCGTGGAACACCTCGCACACATGTAGAGGATATACAGTCGTAAAATATAAATTCATCTGTATTTACGGTCGACTCCAGGCTGGAGAAACGGTATGGTGTGTATTAGAAACACATTCTTGAAAGTGATAAACACTGGCTGTGATCGCTCCAAAGCCAGAAAGAGACCTGCCGTGGGGAGGTCTCACCGTTTCCCCTCACACTTTTATCTAATCATCTAATTCGGGCGAATTTTCCCGGACAGTGAATTTACTCTGCCCTCTGATCTTTAACTTAAAGTTATTCCCTTACGCCTGGCCTGATAGACGCCTCTCCGAGCCCCTTTCATTTTTTACATCTGGAGATTGAAACCTGAGGGAGGAGACAGATGCCGGGACACTATAGGAGGCTTTCTTTTGCGTTAGCGCCATTTAGATACGCCACGCGGAAACATATGTACAAATTCACACAGACGTGCATGCGCTCGCGTCCAAACGGCCCCATCTGCCCAGACACACATACATACAACATACACAGGCCGCAACCCCCAAATGCTCCAAACACACACGAACGTTCGCCAGTTTATGAACGCAGCGACGCCGTCTAGTGTTAATTGAAGGAAAGCAAAAAACTACAGGGTGTAGTAGAGGAAGAGGAGAGAAAGTCTCTCTCGCCCCGCGCACACCCCCTCTGGTTCTGGGCCTACAGCTCCGGGCTGATTTGCATACCAAGTGGCGGTAATGTTGTTAGGTTTATGCAATAAAGACGAGCGGCCAGCGTCTGTGCGGCAGTAGCCAGTTAGAGAGGACAGATGGGCCGACGTGAGGTAAGAGCTCTAATCCCATCAGCGCCGGGATCAGCCTGCCATCTGGACATCCCTTGCACAATTACAAGACGTTTTACGCGCTGGAACAAAGGAAGGTTGCAGCAGGCAGGATGGGACCTGTTAGAGTGCCTCAATATTGGGGCGTGCGAGTAAGAAGGTGACAAACACGGCGGCCGCCATGTTGCCATGGAAGACGATTCCAGTCTGATTAAAGCTTCACGCCGGGGCGACGTGGTGTTCTGTAAACAATACACACGGGAAAACCGGCTCGCGCATGCGCACGTGATCTTTCTTGTTGACCGTGCACTTGAGGCGGAGGAAGCCTGCAGAAACAAAGCCAGCGATTTTCGAGAGCGTAAAGAATTGTGGTGGATGCCACAAGATTTTTTTGGACAGATTTACACATGCATGTGTGCATGAATGCAAATGAACACATGTGCCCAAACATTTTACTTTATTGATTTAATAATATCACAGTCTTGCTGTATAATAAGCTGTTAAAGGGATAGTTCATCCAAAAATTATTTTGAAAAGATAACTTTCTTTCTTCTGAAGAACAAAAAAAATTTTTTTTAAAAGAACTTTATTTTATTACTAAGAATTTATTTTATTTTTGTGTGAGCTATATATTTATTAGATATTTGTTATTCATATTTATTTTGTGTGAACTATCCCTTTTTTATAAATAAAATCCTAAGCATCATTTTGCATTGTTTTTTTTTAGATTTATTGACTCACTTTAGATGTGTGACTGTGATTCATTACTAAACACTGGACTTTTATCTTGCGTGTTGCGTTGTCGAATGCACATGTACGTAGTGGTAATATGCTATTCTGAACATTGTCGCCCGCTAAATTGTTCTCGCTGGTTAAAACACGTTCCTGCCCGTCACTTCCTAGTGGAGTGTTGAACTTGGCCTCTGCCGGCTGCCATAGAGCATTTCTGCTTTTTCCAATTTCCATCATCTGCTTGAGTGCATTTCGCACGTATATCATTAGCTGACGAACACAGGCTGTGTAATTCACTCCTTTATGCTTTCCATTCAACACATGTTCCCTCTCTATATTCACGCAGAATGTATGCAAATGCTCCGCGGCAGCGGGGAGCGCTCTGGCAGCCCGTTCTCCGGGATGGGGGGGAGCGTTGCGAATTCCGAGGCAATGCGTGGTGATCTCAGGCCGCAGCTGCCAGACTGCCCCTCTCGTGGGCCCGTTCGCACCTCTCGTGCACGCACGCTCGCTCGTGCACGCACACACTCCCTCCCGTTCCTTCTGCTCACCTACACAAAGTAAATTTGTTTACTGTAATTTTTGGTGAATGATTTGCTATAATTGGTTGCGCTGATGAAGGTCAGTCCCTTTGAGGAGTCGTGTCTGTCTTCCGAGACTTGATCCTCTTTCAAACGCTCTGCCTGCAATTAAGAAAAGCAAATGTCATTCCCGAGCCTCAGAAATGAAAATTTGTATGAACTTATTAGCATGAAGTCAACAGCTCTAGTTAAGGGCAAGCTCCCCGAGTGTGTGTGTGTGTGAGCAGGCTCAGGGCTTCTGGTGTTCTGGGAGCCGAGGGGAATGAGTAAATATAACCTCCACTAGTCCAACATTAAGGCAAACAAAGAGAGCTGCCTTGTCTGAGCTGTACTACACAACAATACCTAATGTTGATTAACTAGGGCTGGTGGAGCGGCGGAGAGGCAGACAGCAGAGAGACAGACCTGCCCACACAAGGGCTTAACCCCGCCGCTTTACCTTGTGTAATGGCAATGCTCTATTTATTATTTATTGCATTTTAAGACAAGCCTCACCATTGCTGCTGCTCAGCTTAAGGGTTAAGGATTTGAACAAACCTCAAGTATCAAACGTCGGGCGCATAATAAAACCTGCTCAAAATCCCATTGACTGAGCAATATCTGGGGACAATAATGTCATAGAGATATGCTTAGCAACCACCCCTAGCAACCCACAGTTCATCCAAATATGAAACTTCTGTCATTTTTTATTCGCCCTGACACGAAAGAAGATATTTAATTTTTTTGTGGTTTGGTGTCCACATAATGGTAATCATTGGTCAGTGTTGTCTGGATTTCTTCTTTTGTGTTCGGCAAAGGTAAGAAAGTCATACAGGTTTGAAGTGACATGAGGGCGAGTAAATGATGAAAGATTTTTTTATCCTTTTAAGTAACCAAATAGAAACAAACTGAAAACCAAGTTTTGCACATCATTACCTTCAGCTTTTATTATTACTTTTATTTTTAGACTCAAGTATTTCCACTTATAAGCTGTAAAATGTAAAAAGCAGACCTGATAGACCAACATCAGTTGTGATAAAATGATGTCAGAGCGCGGGTTGATGAAAATGATGTCAGACACTTTTAATGGAGCAGAGAGATTCTAAGCTGAGAGGTTTGCCAAAGCATCGTCGGTGCATTATTAATAACCTAAAAGCCATTGTTTTCCCTAAAGATAGGGCAACACAGAGGGAAAGTAGGGAAATACAACGAAACAGGGTTACTGTTGCGGGCGGTGAGTATAAACACACACGAGAGAAGCTACAGAGGGGGCCAACGGAACAGAGTCAACACGGTGAAGAGGAAAAACTGATCAAAGCACACATTGCTAAGACGCTAACAGGGGGTCGAGTCGCCCTGAGCCTCTGACCGCTTACTACTGTGATAGCACCTCTAGACTCCGCGGGGTCCGGAGGGGGGCATAACAATAATGTATGCTAATGAGCCATTGGCTAACTTCACGACAAAGGCGGGGTCAGAGCCTCGACCTCGTTTTCTCATCGCATAATGTGTGCGCGTCACCATTAGCGCGATAGCTGGCCGGTTTGAATCTTAAACTCGTGCCTCATTTCCCTCATAATCTCATTTCACTGACCCCCCCAAAAAAGCGCAAAGCACTCATTACCAAATGATAAGAGCCACAGGGAGATGAAAGGTTGGAGGAGAAGAGGAGGTTGGAAGTTTTAAACCAAAGGCGAAGTTTGCGGATAAAAAGGCCCGGCCCAATTAGCGGGCGCATGAAAAATCCAAGTGCGCCCGCACAACCTTTGGGTTGACTGATCTCAGATCTGTAAAAGCAGATGAATGGCTGGCTGAGCGCAGTGCTTAATCGAAGCGGCGCGAGTGCTTAATCATCAGTAACCTCGTCAGTTAGGTCGGTGTTTCTCTACGTATTGTGTTGAGAGAGGTTTAATGGCTGGTGTACAACATTGCGCCTGTGTCTTCACGTGGCCCAAATCATTCACGCTTTGTTTACTCGTGGGTTTCATTATCCTCGCTGTGAGAGTCTTCTGTACGTGTACTGACAAAAGCGCGGTGCTAAGAGTCTTGTTTTGTGTCCTGTTATAAGCAGCTACCCCGTGCATAAAGGCCATCAGCCCAAGCGAAGGCTGGACCACAGGAGGAGCCACTGTCATCATCATCGGCGACAACTTCTTCGATGGACTGCAGGTCGTGTTCGGCACCATGCTGGTGTGGAGCGAGGTAACATCACTCATTGGTTTCACATATTTGCCTAAGCGTTCGTTTCTGTAACGGCCTCCTAATGAACTTCATTAGATTCTATAAAAAGCGATTCGGCGAAAACTGTGATTATGCACAGTTTATGAAGCTCTGCTTCTACAGGTTTAATGCAATTACGCCGTCATCCGTTTATCGTCTCCTTTACATTTTCTTTTTCTTCATTTCACGCCACATAAACATATAAATAAGAGTGAAATAACGGTGTGTTGTAATTAGCTCCCAGCTAATAAAGACTTCAGGTTAGTGTGTTCCTTTATGAGTTGATAAAGCTGTCTGGCATATATTTGCTGGTTGGAGCCCCCACGAGCCAATCAGCGTTTGTTTATTCTACTTTATTATTTTTCTTTTCCTAGTTTATTCACAAGAGCAGATAAGGAGTTAGATAAACAAACTGCATGCTAAACAGCGCTGCGATAAGTCCGCAGAGGCCTCCGCCGCACTCCTCGCCGAACCGTGAGGTCTTGCAAAACAATTGAACAATTAGGGGGGAAATATCTCAGAGGGGGGAAATGCGAGCTGGAGGAGAAGAGCCGGGCGAAGGCAAGCATATGGAGATGATTTGAGCGGGGCTCGTGCCCCTTGGCCTTCTTTCCGAGCCAAGGTCTATTTGCTGACGTTAACTTTAAGGAAAGAGTAAACTTGCTTGCATGTTTTCACGCTGTGCCAGTTGATAAAATCTAAAACCGTTTGCACGGTCCTAACCAAGTTTGCCTACTTGTCTTCCGTAGCTTATAACGCCTCATGCCATCCGAGTCCAGACCCCTCCAAGACACATCCCGGGCGTCGTAGAGGTTACCCTGTCCTACAAGTCAAAGCAGTTCTGCAAAGGGGCGCCGGGCCGATTTGTGTATACAGGTGAGTCGCGTTCGGATCGGTTTCTTTGTGTGCTTGTTTTACTCTTTTCTTTTCCATCTTTTTCTTTGTCTGTCTATGCTGAAATGGTTTTTACTGGCAGTGTTGAACTCCAACCACATGAGATGGACATCTCTCTCACACTTTCTCTCTGTAACCTTATATCTCCTTCATCTCGGGGAGGGCAATGGAGTTGGGGGCAGCTGCCAAGTCCAGTTAATCTCAAACCATGACAACACATCTCCAACCCCTTTTTTCCCTGCACCCTGTCCTCTGCTTCACACAAAAACACTTCTGTTTCCTGCCGTCCTGGGTGCCGCACAGGGTTGTGCTTTGTGTGGATTTTGGGTGTGATTGTGTTTTCACCCCCTCGGATCTTGGGCTCGGTCGCGGGTAAAACGAGCATAATCTCTCCGATACCGAAGGGGACCTGGTCACTCCGTGTTTGACCTGGAAGCAGTGTGTCTGATCCCAAATTGAGTAGGACAATGAGATAATCATCAGGAATTACTCTCACACTCAGGAATGTCAGAGAGAGAGAGAGAGAGAGAGAGGTGAGGTGAGGAAGGGGCCCCTGGTCCCCCCAGGCAGCTGTTCTCCATCTCGGCCCCACTGAGGCGGTGGGCCGTCTCTCCCTCCCACATTTAACCCTCTCAGCAGGGGCAGGGCAGAGGCCAACGAGCCCCTGAGATAATGAAACCCGAGAACACGGGGCCGGCTAATACCAGACCTGCTCAGACATTAATGTCTGCCGTCATTAAAGCCACAGAGACTTTGGGACCGCACCGTAAAGAAACATGTGCGAATGCTAATAAGTGCAAAACAGGGAGCTGGTGTCGAATTCAGCACTCGTCATAACGTTTTGATGAATATCTGTCATCAGACCTTTACAACACTGATTGTGGAAACCATAATTTCCGGGCGGCAATTCACTACGGTATTTTTTCATTAAACCATGGTTACCATGGAGATGTTTTTGTAAGGGCCTTGAGCATCAGATTAGTTTTTTGGACTTTTCTAAAATGAACTAAAAGCTTTTTTTACTTTTATCAAAATTTGGTTGAAGATTGTTTTCTTTGTAGTAAAACATTTATCTAGTGCTGAATGTTTAAGCCGTAGCACAAAACAAATCAACTTCTCTGTCACTTGTGTCTTGAGATGTTTGTTGTTTGTTTTCCCTCACTGATCCTGGTTCCCACTCATCAGCGTGGAGATATAATTACTGCCGGAGATTTTGAGGACTTAGTTAATTATCCTTTCAAATTAAAGAAGGGAAGTCACAGACTACACGCCCCATCCTCTCATGTTCTGAACTCCAATCCCCATAAAGCCTCACCTCCCTCTCTCAGGTCACAAATGACACACATTCACACAGTAGACTGGTTTCAGCTTTTGCTGTTTTAATACACAAGAGCTGGTTGACATTTCAAGTCAATTACATTTCCCATCAAAGCATATTTATTAATGCATGTTCTTGAATATGCCACTGTATAAAATCAGCTTGTAATTATGATCATTTTCTTTTAACAAAACAAAGAGGTGCATTTGGTATTTTTGTTCGTTTTTGTTTTTTTGTTTCTTCCTGCAGACTCTTGTAAGCGCTATCGATTGGAACAAATTGCCCGAGTTTATGCCTGTAATTAGTTCATAAACAGACGCTTTGAACTGGAAATGATGGAAGCATTCGCTTGCTGTGGCTGTGTGTGTGTTTTGCTAAATTGTGTAATGGTTTGCTATTTCACAAAATCTTTTTCAAACCGGATAAAGACTGTTTTTCATGTTTCACGCCGACCAGCCTCTCATCTTTGAGTCCGACACACCCTCGCTCTCATCTGATACTCCACAGCCAATTAAATTCAGCGCTGTGGCCTCTGTTTCACAGAGGTGTGGTGCTTAGATATGAGCTTGATCTTAACTAGCGTGTGTGCGGTGATGTCAACATGCATGGAGGAGAGTAAACAGTTACTGTATAGGAAAAAAGGTTATTACTGAAAATATACTTCATAATTATTATTTAAGTTTTTTTTTGTTCAAGTTATTTTGTTATTTCAAATAGCTAGACAAAGGTAGAAATTTATGTTGAAATGATTGAATCTCATAAAAAATGTCCCGTTGTTTTGTCAGGTCACAGTTAACCCGAAATAAAAAATGAATTATATTAGTTTTAGGGCCATTAATAATTTTTACATTGCGGTATTATTTTTATAATACTTCTCATTTCAGTAATGCGACCAGACGTTTTATTTAAATTTTAAAATTATGGTTTCATTTATTTTTGTTCTGTTTATTTTATTTTCATATATATATTTTAAAAACAAATCATTAAAAATGTAATTCTCAGTAGGTTTTAAGTATTTAAATATATTTTTTATTTATATGAATATGCTTATATACATATACAGTATATCATTCATCATATTATTTTATTAGCAGTTAGCAAATATTCATTTATTATTTTATCCTGCATCATTTATTAGAAATAATGTATTGTTTATTATTTATTAGAAATATCTTTAGAAAGTATTTTTACCCATTACAGTATTTAAGATTTGGGTCATTAAGATGTAAAATATCTCTAAAACCGTCTTTCATTATCTTTGTTCGAAATATACAGTATATTCTTATTTCATTTGACGCTCCAACAGCCGATGAGATAGTAGATGTTATGTAGTAGACTAGGCTTGTGATGTGTTGGCACTGGAGGTGTCATAAAAGTCCCTGGTGTTCGCTCGGAAGCGATGCCAATCGCCTGTCAGAGCACCGTGCTTACTTTAAGAGTCGATAATTCTGCTCCATCACGGCCAACACAAGCTGCCTGTCTCTGAGGTCAATGCTCTTTAAACAAATTACTCTGGCCGGACAGCTCCTAATGTCCTCCAGCACTCTCCGACGCCTCTGGCTCTGACACGGCTAAACAGCAGTGAAATTAAACCCGACGAGACATCCACCAAGACCCTCGCACACAGAAGGGTACTCGTGAGGGGATGCCGGTATCCCGTAAGGTTACGCAAACACGCGAGAGGGTCTCGGTAGTTTATGAGCTGCCAGGAAAAGGCCTAAAACAATGTGTTATTCAATACAAGTCATCCATTAACAGTCAGATCTGCTGTGTGTGAGGCTATTTACAGCTTCAGGCTCTTAGCGTCTTCTTTTAAAAGGAAACACTGCAGCGGTTTATTGAGTGTGCATCCCATTGTATCCTTTAAAGAAGCTCGCGTACATTTTTTCCCCAAGCTTTAACCTTGCATGTTTATACGATCGTGTCTTTTGTTAACACATGGCAACCGCCGGGCCATCTGATACAGGTATTGGTTCTCCATTGATCAGGCTTGGCATGAAACAGCTCGTCAGAAGGGTCCATAAAAAGGAGAGAAAAAATCAAAGCGGGACGGGCATGTGTTTGTCCCTTTGCCAATAACGCTCGACTTTCGGATGCTCGCTTTAGCTGATCCGGCTGTTTTGAAAAGCACAGATGTTTCTCTAAGCCGCCGTCGGAATTGACAAACGCTTTTTAGGACCCTTCTCTGGTAGACTCGTTCACTTTTAAAGATAAGCACGACCTCCCCATAAACAAATCGAAATGGCAGCGCAATCGCCGTCTATCTCACGACCCAAATTCGCAAGCATCGGCGATCGTCTTTGGGCTTCTAACAAGAGGATATAAATTAAGATATATATGTATGTGACCGCTTCGGCACTAATAGACGCTTTAACAGAGGCAGGCCTCCTGAGCGCTTTTACAAACCATTTCGAACAATGACAACAGCCATAAATAAAGCTCAACGCCGCGCTCTAATTGCATCAAAGCTATTGCTTTCTATTTAGGCACGGTCACCAGTGACCACGGCCTCAACGCTTCGCTGGAGGCCGGGGAGAGGAAGAAAGAGAGGCGTATGCCGTGAGCTATCACCCTTCCAGACTATTTGTCCTAATCAGTGACACCCATTTACCAGAATTGTCGAAAATGAACCATACTTCACATAGAAATCGCACACTTACCGGCCTTCATTTGTCAAGGCGGATTCGCGGGCCGGTAAACTTTTCCTTTCCTCAGATGGGATTGTAGACATGCATCAAAATGTTAAAAATTGATTTGCCAGGCAGGCATGTCGCACATTTATCAGAACTAGGAGAACGTTATTTGCTAATTTCCAAACCTGCCGCGTGACAGGGTGCTCCGTCTTTTAACCCAGCGTGACCGCTGTGGACTCCTTCTGTTATTAGTACAAGTCAAGCGGGTTTTTTTTTCCAGTTCCCTCTCTCTCCAGGTCCCTCCTATTTTTTGGCCCCTTCTAACAAGAGTCATTTGTCTATCACGGTTGTGACAACGTTGGCACATTCCGCTCCCCGAGACTTTGACCACGGTGCGCTCTCCGGCTCTCCGAGGGCCCAGAGCTCCCGGCCTGTTGATTGGCCGGCGGCCCTGATAAATCACAAAGTTTCCTTGTCAAGGTGAAGGTATCGACTCAACTGCGCCGAAACTGACAAAACGCACCGCCGAGGAGACGGTCATTTGTCATAGCACGAAAGGACAATGGGGTCATCTCGCCCCTTCACTCACTCGGCCCTTTGCAGCGCCAAAGATGCCCGACCAGATCCTGGCACGCATGCGATCGCACGCTGGAACCGAGCGCAGACCTTCATTAGACTAATTACTGACGTTCAGAGGCAATTAACCTCTGAGGCAAGCGTTTACAATCGTAAGAGGTGCCTTTCTTTGACCCGGGAACGTTTAGCCTCCTAAATAGAAGTTCGCCTGGTTCCGCCGTAGTCTGCCCGTACACTTCTCAGGGAAGCATATAGCTGGAGTTTGAGCGGGAGGGCATGTAAACAGATCTACACGGCGGCACATGAAAGTGTATCAGTGAATTATCTGTTGCCCGCTTGCACTGAGCTATCTGTCCATCAGACAGCCATCTCCACCCACTCGCCAGGCACAAGCTTTATCTGATAGGACTGTAAACACACACACTACTAGAAGTAATCAGAAGCAGGGAGGAAATGTAAACAGAGTTATTTGAACACAGTCCAGCAGTTGTTTTCTCTCACTTTATTTTCTTCTTGTTCACTACATCCAATACGACAAGCCGGCCTCTGCTCTTCATTCTTAAATCATTTAACACATTCATCACACATATACACGTATTTTAACACTTCTCTCTTGAACATTGATAATCGAGTAGTTTGGGCATTTTAGTTATATAAAGAAAATATAACCTTGATATCTTTGTTGAGTAAGGCCAAAAATTAAATTCATATTGAAATTGGAATTTATTTGAGTTTTTTGGTTTGATTCAACCGTTTATTTTCTCATAAACATTATTGTTTTATTAACTGTTTAGACACTTTTACTTTACCAGATAACATCCTCTCAAAATCTTTTTGACAGGTTTTTTGACAAAAAAAAAAAAAAAATCTATTTATAACATATATGACTTTATCGTTTCTTACCTTTATACCGAAAGGGGACCTGCTCACTTTTAACCAGAAACCAAGAACTGAGGATGTGCTGGGCAGATGAGAATTGTTCTCCTCAGACAGGAAATTCTTTAGAAAATATTATTACTTCAGAGAGGGCCGCACTATTGTTGTAAGCAATTTCGCACCGGTGGGGATTGCGGTGATATTTTAACACGATATCGTGACAGGCTACAACTCTATAATAAGCAGCGGTCCAAAAAAGATTCAGCCAACCTCTGCATGCGCTGGTCGGGGCGATGTACCCTCTCTCTTTAAAGAGTCTTGCACCGGGGTGATTTGGGTATAATTGGCCCTGCTGGTTTCTATTTCGGCTAGGTCCACTATTTTCCTCCGGCAGCTTTAAATAGGTTTGTCCTCGCTAAGTCAGAGAAATTAGTCATGCTCCAGTGGTAAGAGCCCGTTCTGATGGATGGAGCTCTCTTCACTCGTTCGGCAACATCTTCCCGGTTGCTGCTCGCATCACCTCCGTGACCCGGCCCTAACCCACGTGCGCCAAATTCATCGCCAAATTTATTTATAGATTAATGAGAAGCTGCAAAGTATTGACCGGCGGAGGAAAACACAACTCATCTCGAATGAGGTTGAAAACGCAGCAATAATTTAGCGCCCATCGATTCCCGCCCTCCACCCCATCCATGTATTGATCTTCATTTTACAATATTAATCTGCGTCTTGCGTTCAGCGGCGACGCAATCCAACTCGATTTGATATCGGCGAGGCAGTAAAGTGCTGCGTTTGAGCTGGGATCCGTCCGAGGAGAGTCACGTGAGCGGAAGTGTGGAGAATGTTGACAAAGAGAAGAAACCGAGCAATAGATGGGGCTTGCTTGTTACAGAAATAGACTTGAAATGTAATTTCTGTCAGGGAAATAAAATATGAACGGTCTAGATCGCTAGAAAGGGCTTCTCTTGTCCTGTCGACGCTATATCGGTGACATCCCCCCCTCTCTCATCACCATGCCTGTATCGGTTCAAAGTTCATGAAATTTCTATGAGCATTGATCCGGCTCCATTGATTTTTCTCTCACACACTCTTTTTTTTTTTTTCTCGGCAGATCTTTGAAATTTTAATTTCCGGAGTATCTGAATTTCTCGAAGATGAAATGCTTTCCTCTGAGACAGCTGGCAATAAAATGAAGAAGTTAGCGCCACGTCAAAGAGCCCCGGCTGTCTCTGTTCTCTCAAAACCCTGCGTTTTTATCCCTCGTTCGCCTCCTTTTTCTTGCTCAAACCAGGCTTGATATTCAAAGCGGTCGATATTCAAATGGTCTTGTAGTGGCATGTTTTTTATTTGTTTTAGTGAAAAGCATCTGTGGGCTTTAATGGGAGCTTGTCTCTCTTGTTGACAGTAACAAATGCGTCGCTCCTTCTCTCAGATTATATTTCAGACCTGTTCAAAGAATTGATAATTATGAAGGCGGCCTGTTTTCAGTAAGGGAGAGAAACTCTTGTTTGGCCAGTTGCAGGAAGACAATCGTAATTGCGATGAAAATTGACCTCATTTAGAGCAAAATCCTGCAGCTGCGTTGAAACAAATGAATGCTTTCCTGTTTTTTTATTCTCCATTAAACTCAAAACCTCTTCTTGCCCTCTGATGCTTTTCCTCTTTTTCATTTATTGTTATATTTTTGATTCTCGCCCTCTCTCACTGGCTCACAATGTGCAATCTGCGTTAAAAGACATTTCCGTTTCGAGTGTTTGTTTTGGTTGTGTGTGTCGTCAGGAGACAAACGCAGACCGACTTTGATAATTGACAGACAAGCAGAACTTTCAGTCAAACCAAACGTCTTCCTCTCATAATTTTTAAATCGCTGGTGGTTTTTCTGGTTTGTGTTTGTTGAAGTTAATGAAAAAAAATTAAAAGTGTAAAGTGCTTGTTGATGGTGGAGGAGGAGTCGAGATAAGCTCGCAGCAGTTAAAGATAATTAGACAGAGCAATAGAGCAACAGCCAGAGCGCCAGTCATTATCAGAGCCAAAGATACACACTTATCATCATTATGGGATGTAATGGACGTTAGGAATGCCAGCAGAGGTTTTTGAAGATTTTGATTTGAACCGCCACTGATGAGTATCTCCTACAGGTTCAGAACTGAATAGTCAAATATATATATATATATATATAATATAAATTTTATATTTATGATTTATTCAGTATAAAATGTGTATATTATTACTATATATATATAATTATAATATATGATATTATAATATATTTTTATTATGTACAGTATATTAAATATAAAAAAATATATATTTTATTTAAAGGCTTTTCTAATTTGTATATAAATATATAGAAATTAAATATAAATATATAAAAATACATATAAACAAGTAAGGTTCTTACATTTCTTGCAAACGTCTGCTGTTGTATTTTATTGTGATATATTGCCATACCGTCACTTCCCTGTGACGTTCCTATGGAACGGTTCTCTTATTGCTAAATAAAAACGTGTCACAGTTTAGTATCTGCGGCACTCTAGCGTGTCAGTTTTGAAGAATGACAATATATACAGTCTGCGAGAACAAGGTCAAAGCACTCAATCTTGAAATATACAGAGACGTACACGCGCAGACAGGCAGGCAACCGCGCACACTACACGTATATACACAGACCGCGTCTCTCGCGCCAAACCCCGAGTCTGCTTTTTGTTAAGTACCCGGGCAGCTTGTGCTTAACATTCTCTTTTACAAATGAGGGGTGAAAAAACAACTAAACATGATGACCGGCCCAAGGAGCTTTAGATTTGTCATCTATCAAGCGCAAACCCTTCTGTTCATTCATGCGGCCTGAGAAGCATGCGAGCTCATTAGCAAACACATTTCCTCTTTAGATGGGCGGCTCCATAATTCATATCATAACAGTCGTGTAGACGTGAGCTTGATTTGATTTAACGTGCTCAAGTTTTATGCTTGAGTGCTAAATAGTGTGGCGTCCCCCTCCCTCTGCCATTCCGGATGGGTAGAACAAACGACAAATAAAGACGTAAGCAAAACAATTCGCCGCTGACATATGCCAGGCTTCAACTGGAGACTACAGCCGTATCCAATGCTTTACTCTCTCTCTCTTTCTGTGTCTCAAGCTCTCTCTCATTATCCATGAGGTCAGTAAGCAGAATTGGGAAGAAACGGAGAGATCAATACAAATTATCCCTGAGCAAACTGCCGCTGACAGTCTGAATTGCAGCATATGTTTACCCAAAATCGGGCAATTTATCTTAATATCAGCAAAGTAATGCGGAACAGGTGAAAGGTCACCTACTCTCCCCACCTCATAATTACCCAGCTCTAAAACAGGAAAGTGCTATTGATTGGCCGAGCCCGAGGCTGGGGGGGCGGCTCGGAGGCCAGTGGGAGGGGTTTAGCTTCATTCCTGGACCATTTCCTGAAAGAGGACATCGGATTGTGTAAGGATGTAATGTATGTATGTTTTGAACATATTGTTTTGTCCTTCAGCAATATGAGCGTAAAAAGGGAATTTTTATCGTTTTTTTTTAAGAGACAGTTCAACCAAAAATGGAAATTCTGACATCATCTTGATGGCATGCAAAACTTCACGTTCTTTGCTTCTGTGGAACACAAAAGAAGACATTTTGAGGAATGTCTAAGTGGTTTTGTGTCCATACAATGCCCGTCAATGGGGTCCAATGTTATTTGGTTATCGACATTCTTCAAAATATCTTCTTTTGCGTTGTGCGTAACGAAGAATATCAGTAAGAACGTTTATTTTTTGGTGGACTGTCTCTTTAAGAATTATGAGAATTTTTCTTATTATTAATTTGATAGTTTCTATTAAGATTTATTGTTCAGCTTTGTTATGTCGGCATTGCAAATTTCATTGGCCGCTTAAGCAGTCGATCCGCTCTTGTCCTGTAATTTCCACACATCTATAGTTAATAATTCCCGGTGTGTTTGAGGTGAAGAATCGGTCTCGTGCTAATGAAGGTCTCGCTGACCTCTTTTACTGCATTAGCATCAGATCAATAACTGAAGAGCGTTTAGCGTCCACTCTTCTGATACATTTATCAAACCGTGCACATTCCTTCATCAGCAAAGCCTCAATGTCAGACCAGAGAACAACATGTTGCTGCGCTGTGTGAAAGCGGCATCAGAGCGGCTGTAAATCCGCCCGCTTTTTGCCCATATTTAACATCTTTTACTGTACGTCCCAGAGCAAACACATATCTTGAAGCCCCCCCTCTGTCAAAGACCATGATGCATCTGCGCAATCCTCTCAGACCCCAGACCAAACAGCCACCCAGAAATGATGGATGTCCCTGTATGTCCAAATTCAGGCATAATGAAGTGCTGTAATACAAACATTTACATCTTGATCTGCCCTTCTGTCACCAGAGGGGCCATCATAGGGGGTAGGTGGGGATGTGTCTTTCTAGGAACGAGAGTTAGAAAGGGGGGGAGGTGAAGGTGCGTGTGAGAGAGCTACATCCTTGCGAGAGCCATGTCATGTAAAATCAATACGTCCGATCAATGCTTTATTAACAAGCCGGCATCTTACTTCGGATTCCTGCACGCTACTTTGTCTCCAGCCATGCAAGATGGCACGTCAAATCGCATCACCGCTGTCACGCGATGACACTTGTATATATACACACGCGCGTGCCAAAACGCAACCCCTCGTCTTGATATTGATCAGATGGGATTGCCGCCCCCTACCAAACGTACATATAATTGTAACACTTCATCATAAAGTCAACCAATTATTTCCAGGAAGTCGCTGTCGTACGTGTTCATCTCCGAGCTGTCATCGCTCATTTTGTGCGTTAGCTATTCCTTGAGTTTCCTCGGAGTTCAGCGCCGAACGGCGCGCTGAGTAAGAGGAACAGACAGATTTGATCTTTGAAAGAAAACGCATTGATTTTTACACTGACAACCGCATTCACAGTCACGTCTGATCATATTCTTATGCTGATCTTCCAGTAGCTTGTTTGCAACAACGACACTTTTTTTCTCCTCTTAAAGGGAAAGTAGATTGGTTGGTAAAGCGGCCTAATTAGGCCGGGTTGATTTTCAAGACACACGCTGATAAAATGTGTAGGATCAAATATAATGCGTGTCATTTGTAAAGGTATACTTTTCATCTTTATCAAAAGAGTGCATTGTTTATTTTGTTTGGCCAACCAACAGAGGACGAGAGACGGATTTTTGTATATCTTGGTGTAAATCGGCTGACAAAACATTGACAATATTTCTTTGTGACCTAAAAACTTTGAACAAATCGTGTCCGTTTTCACAGCCTCGTTTTCCTCTGCCGTAAATTATACATAGTGTCCACCCTTCAAGCTGTGTGGTTTTGTTGGGCAGAGAAAAGTTAAATGTCTCTTTTAAAATTTGTGTTTAATATTTATTATTGATGACTTATTAAAAACAGGAGCCATGTTGTGTGACCTCAGGTCGCCCAGCTCAGAAATAATCGTGTGTTTAAAGTCTAGACGCTTCGCTAAAGGAGGCTCGTAATAGACCCGTGCTGTTCTGTAGCTTGTTAAACACAACGTATGCGCGAGAAGGAAGTTGAGATCATGATTCATACACTTGTACAGCCAGCAACAGTGTCTGATTTATAACCGGAGCACTTCATACTCAAAATTCCAATTTGAGAGGGAGGGTGTGTGCGCGCGAAAGCGAAGATTAATTACTATTTGTGGCCAGCAATTTCATGAGGCCAGCCACAGCACAGCTGTGAAATGATAGCGCCCTACATCAGTTTGTAGTCAACCATTCAGAGATTATTAAAGCTCTGTAAGATGAAGTGCTCCTCCGGACTGCTTTGCTTTAGCACGCGGCGGACGAGAAAAAACGGAGAGAGTGTGAGAAAGAGGAATAAATCTGATGGGAGGCAATAGCCAGACATATGTCATCATCGCCCGGTACCCATAAATCCAGCGAGTGCTTCAGGAACTGGGAATGATGCAGACTTCATCGGGTCGACAGTCGTGATCGTGTGTGTTTGTGCGCGCCTTCATTCATAATGTATCCGGCAACACCTTTAAATTTATCTGATCAATTATAGCCCTCGCTCTTCCAAATAGGAGAGGTGATAGATTAACGTCACCTTGCATCGCCGCATGACGGAATATTATACACGCTGCAACATTATTACCTTTTATTCAAATGCTCAAAGCCATCTAGAGTAAAATGCATGATGGGTGCATACATTTCAAGAGTGAATGTAATAACGTTTGGTGTATGAAAACGTAAATCTGTTTATTTGTTTTGCCTGCGCCTGATGTTAACGCTTCCCGTTTTGTGCGTTGCAGCTTTGAACGAACCGACCATCGACTACGGCTTCCAGAGACTGCAGAAGGTCATTCCTAGACATCCAGGTGATCCGGAGAGGTTGCCCAAGGTGAGTGGCTGTGTGTGTAAGAGAGAGACCGAGCTATTTATCATAGAAATGTCAAAATGGAAAACACGGCTTGTCATCACTATTCAATCCGCCGTGTTTGGATTCCGTCGGAACCGCGCAAACTTTCGGCGCGTCGAAATGGTTCAATTAAGTCTTTTTCCACCTCAGTAGTCAGTGGCGATTGTAATCTAAGCAGAGGCCTCTTTCAGATGTGTGATTATTTTGCTCTTGTTTTCCTTTCATTTTCCAAAGCTAGATCCAGTTTAATCTTTTGTTTACAGAGCTTTGCGTTAAAAGTCCCTGTCTTAGCAGTTTAATAAATGAGCTTTGCTCGCGTTAATGTGGCCGAGGCCTCTCTCCGGGCTTTTTAGATTCATTTATGTTTTCCTCTCAAATTCTACAAACCATGCAGTTTGCCCGCCGTTCCCATGTGGTTGACGCCTATCACAGTTCTGTTGTTTTGAAGTGTGACATGAAAGACAAAGCGTGCTGATCGGACCTCTTTCTGCTCTTTGATTCGGCCCTTTTTGCGCTCGTTTGCCTTTGATAGGATCCATGACCGGTATCCGGCTAATAGAAAACGTGCTAATTTCCCATCAGAGAGCAGCGCCGAGGGCTTATCCTAATAATATGTTAAGAGATTATTTTGTACCTTGTTCATGGGTGCTCGGCGCGAGCTGACCACCACGGAGACCTAATAACAGATATCTTACAAATATCTATTAAAGCCCAGCATGGGTTCAGCCTCCGTCATTAACTTCCGTGGAAAAGCGGCCGGTGTGGACGCGCGCCTAGCTTGGAATCCCTGAGACTCGGCCCTGCGCCACATGATGTGTTTCAATTACACTTAGCTCTCTGTCTCTGTGGAGGCCAATATCTGGACACGAAATCTCATTCCGGTAAACCCTTTAAACTATCCATTATCCCCCAAAAAATGTTTCAAAGCCACCCTGTTTGAACACGAAAAATTACATCAATTATCCTTAAAAAACGAAGGGAAAAACAATAGATTCTGCGGGAGCACGCAGGTGCACCGACATGGCACGCCACCGGCTCCAATAAACAACATAAATATTTGATTTTGGCTTCTAATGGACCCAAATGTAAGTTCAGCAGCATGTAAATGAAAGTGCCAAGTGATTCATCATAGTTACCGCAGACGTCTGCACCTCTATTGCGCTCGCGGGTCGCAGCCGGCTCCACGCAAAGCAGCAATTGACCCTTACACATATTCTCAATGAGAGGCAGAGCGTCTGGGAGGAGAGGCTGCATTAGATGTTACGTGCGCGAGACAGACCGCCGTAATAAGAAGGTTCGGGGGGAGGGATGTACACAGTGTGTTAGCAATAAGGCAAAGGCGTCACACTCCTGCAGTGTGCTGGAGCGCGATGTGGAGTTGATAATATCGATTCTTGGATTGTTTTTTTTGTTTCCTTCCCTCTTTTTAAGGAGATCTACAATGCAGATGCTTTGATGGGCGAGTGTAGCTGGGCAGAAATCCAATATGGCGTGCTCTATCTATAATAACACATGCTAAACACGTGCTAGATTCGATTCCAAAGTTGTAGTAACACTTTATGAATCTTGATATCAGATTAAGTGAAGACAGGTTTATTTTGTCCACCGAGTTAAACGTTTCTGTACATAGAAACAAATTAAACAATGGTGACAACATTCTGACAACAGATGAAAAGTAGCCTTTTTGGCTAATTCTGGCACATTTACAGTTATGTTTATTAATGTGCACTAACCCTGTGAGCAAAGAAATGAATAAGTATATGGGCTTTAAGTATTTCTTAATAATCGAACAATTCCTTTTTTTCATGTAAACAAAAAATATTAAAATGATTGAATATTAAAGCTTTTTTAAGTAATTGACCATTTTTTATAATGAATATTTTATAATAAATATATGTCTTTTTTAGTCAAACCTGTTCACATTCACTTTAGAGAAACTTTAGACCGTGTTTACAGCTTCCAAAATTGGTATTTTGAATAAAAAGTGAATTTGACCGCTCACGTGCACAGCGCAGCGAGAAAGCCCCTCGGTACGAATTGAGTTACAGTTGCTCTTTTTACTTTTATTCCGTTTTTTAAAACACGGATACTTGAAATAGTTGCTCAAATTGCAGTTTACCTCCATTATTTTAAATCAAATCAAATTTGCTGCTGGATCCGAGGGGAGGGGCGTTCATCGAATGCCTTCCTATACTGCGACGGCGGGAGTATAAAAGCAATATGTGCAGTCACTCATGTGATGAGACGGGAGATTGCTAAAGGGACCCTCAAATCCTCCGTCTTTTCAGTGCTTGTTTGAAATCAGTGTCTTCCATTTGTCACCATATAAGAGCGAGACAAACACAGGAATGAAAATCTGATTAGGCTCCATACTTTCACTTACGTGCCATCAAATAATCTTTATTGCGAATCATACAGTGGTAACCTGTCGGCCGCATTCGTATGCATTTATCATTTCCATTAGGCCTTCCGTCTTCCGATCCCGTTTCAGCTGGCAAACACGCAATCCATTCCGTTTCTCTTTCAATCTAATATACAAGAAAATTATTAGAAATGCATTCATGTCGAGCAATTACCCATGCATTAAAATTCATCTCCCCTCTCCCGGTTTCGCGAGGTAGCTACATGTATTGGCCCCGCGCTCAATGTATTCATCACCCCAGGCAAGAACTAACAGAATAATTGCTTTACACTTTTATAATGACATTAGCACCTCAAGCTCCTCACCTCACTTGGCTTCTTTAACAGTGGTGATATATACCACTCAAGATTTTCAAGAGTGATAATAACAAGTTCTCCGTTTAAACGATTCTCGTCCACGGGCGGAACAATGAGCTCTTGTAATAACAAGACGTTGCGTTTGTCACGAAACAAGCCCAGGGATCGTTTGGGCTTAAATAGATCCGGTCTAACCTCAAGTCTGTTGTGTCGCCGAGGAAAAAGAGGGGAGTCAATTACACTTAACGCCGCTGCTCTGAAATTTACATGGAAATGCGTTTCGTTCACCGCTAATCATATTCTCAGCGTGAGGCCGGCGGAAAAAAACAAACTCATTCGCAGCCTCCTCCTGCAGATCGACTGGCTCTTCAACGCGCATCGCTAAATCCGGTTCATTAGCAAAGACACCTCGTGGCAAAGGACGGATAAGGGCTGACAGGGGGCGTCATTTTCTTAAACTATCCTTGCGCCTTCCTTTGGGGTCGCCATATGGACGAGAGGTTCATGTAGGTGTCACCCGGGGCCCGGAAGTTAATTGCGATAATCGCTGTTTAATATTGGGAGGCATGTTAAAAGTCTTGAAATATGACGGCCGAGATGATGAGCAATTATTAGCGGCCTCGAAAAAACGCTTCATCTCACTCGCAGAGAGGACGGGGACAGCTGGGCCTTTCATTGATCGTACCTGCCGAATGACAAGTGTAATTCTTTATTTGTATGCAAACTAGATGCATGCGACATGAAACAGAGCCCGCAATTTCAGAGGTAAATGCCCATTTGAAGAAGCACTCATCCGGTTAGGCTCAGGTTTGGAGTGCGTCTCTATAAAACGTATGGCGCCCCCGACTCTGTGATTAATCTTGATGAATAAAGATCCAACATGGCGGATGTGCATGGGAATGAAATAACCTCCACGCTCCGTGCGAAAGGGACTCCACGCTCTGCGACTCGCAAGGACGACCGCTGTGAACGTGTTCACACACTCAACATCTTTATATTTGGAATCACCTAACCTAAAAACATGCAGGGTTTTCAAATAAGAAAATGTGTCGAACGTACCGTAGACAATTCAGACTCTTCCCTGAAAAGCAGCTCTGGTTTTCCCGTTCAAAGATCAAACGCACGCAATCTTAAGCGGCCCGAGTGCCTTGCTTGGCAGCTTAGGTGTAATTTTGGAAGAGAAAATAAGCGTCAGGTTAATCCTTGTTGTGTTATAAGCGGGGCGGGGATAAGCGGGAGTCACGGGCGTCCCAGGGCACAGCCTCTCAGGCTGCTCTTGAGAGAAAGTCGTTTATGAAGTCCTTTACAACAGCCCGAGAAAGAGGGTTAATTGAAAAATTTCCTAATGTCATTATGAAAGAACTAGATTAACCCGAGCTAATTCACTTTATTGTCCTGAAGAAAGAGGAACGGGCATTGAACTCTACTGCAAATTTGGCCCGTGAATTACGGGTGAGATGTTGTCTTTGAGGACTCAGCCAGTTTAATTAAGATATGGAAAATGACTCATTGTTCTTCCGAGCTAAAGCGTGCGGAATTAGCGGATGCGTTTGACGCCGAGTGTTTGTTTGTTCAATACCCAAAAGGCCCGGCGGTTGGAACGCGAGTCCTTATGTTGACTCATTTAGCTTAAGTTACACCCCGCTTCACCGTTTCACACTGTAAGTGAGTCAAATGAAATGTGACCAAGAAATCAAATAATGCATTCGATAATACGTAATTAAATTGTGCTTTTTAATTTCAAACTCACCTTTTTCGACTAGAGATAAAGAGCTTTGCCAGTGTGTAATTTTAAGCTGCGTGTGGGTCTGGATGATTGTGCTTTGTGTAATGTATTGTGTGATGGTGTTTGTGTGTCCTTATGACTGATTATGTCGTATTCCGGATGTGTTTCGCAGGAGGTGTTGCTAAAGCGTGCAGCTGACCTTGTGGAAGCTCTGTATGGGATGCCACACAACAACCAGGTACGAACACAAGCTTCTTCATCTCTACGCTGACTGTAATTAAATCGTTTCTGTATGTTTCAAAGCTAGCTGCTGGCTATTGTGCTACAGCCGGGTGAATTCCTGGTTGCAGCGCTTTGTGTAAAGAGATGAGTTAATCACTCAGAACACATGCACGCAGCTGTCTATTGGTTTATTTAAATAAGAGGGTAACCTTGAACTCGGCCCTAAAAGGTGGATTTGTGGAATATATTGTAGGGAGCCGTGCAGCTCCGGTTGAGAGGTCTAATACATATTCAGATGAAATGATCCATTACGTTATTTTCCCCTTGTTTGAGTAGTGCAGAGGTGGAGATGTTGAACAGCAAAACAACTGAAGGCCTGTTGTTACTTTGAATGTTTAACTATCCTTTGGAAAATATACCGTGATTTTATTATAGTAAATGTGTGGTGGCCTTAGTTATATGTTGGGTTTATTACCATTTGTATAACCTGTTTTAATATAAATATCACATTTGAACTGTGTTTGCTATAGTAAAACATGGTTAGTTTGTGTTTTTTCTACAAATATAAATGAAAAGCTATTTTACTATAGTTAAACCATGGTTCATTTTCACAAGAATACAGATCAAATACATGTTTTTTTTTATTATTTATTAATAATATTATTTTTAAATAACTAGGCAATGTTCATAAAACACAAGCAGTACAACATTTGACGTTCGTTGTTTGTCCGTTCGTCAATTCAACAATTTAAAGAAAAATGTAAATATAAAAGCTAATCTGCTGTTGGCTGGTTTGAGCTAGTCTTAACCTTTCTTACCATCTGACGAATGCCCAAATCTCTTTAAAGCCATTACAACAGACCATAATAACCAGCTCGGTCATGTTGGGAGAGCAGATGAACACCTGAGGCGGGTGTACGTTTGTTTTCAGATGGAATTGAACTTGAGGAATGAAATGAAATAAACTGAATGATTCCAGTTCTCTCGCCTGGAGTTCTTTTGAGAACGTTCTGTTAACTCTCTCTGTGTTTCTGTGTGGTAGGAGATCATTCTGAAGAGGGCCGCAGATATCGCAGAGGCCCTGTACAGCGTCCCACGTAACCACAACCAGATCCCGTCCCTCGGCAACACGGCCTCGCACGGCGGCATGATGGGAGTCAACTCTTTCAGCAGTCAGCTCGCCGTCAACGTCTCGGAGACCTCGCAAGGTATTGACCAGAGTACGAGAAAACTTTCCACTCTATAAAACAAATAGGTCATTTTGTTGCATGCAATGTTGGAGATCAACACTATATGTTTAGCATGTGTGACCGAAATGGATTGAAAACCTGCAGAATAAAAGCAGCGTTGAGCTTGTTTTCAGCCATTCAAACAGCCATTTCTCAGCAGGGAACTAACAGCATATAGAACATTCAGCAAACATCTGAAAGGTTTAGCCCGAGTTATTCATCTGTGAAATAAAAATGAGCCATATCTGGGAACGTGCTCGCAACGATTAGCGAACATTAGCGTTTTGCTAGCGGTATGAATCATGGCACAGAGCGGTTGCAGCTTTATCTTTCCTGGCTGTGTATAACATAGATCCCAGGAGGTGCCCGACCCCGTCCCCATCTCTCCACTGCCAGCCTGCCAGAACACGCAGCGCTATCTCACACACTGCATTTAGCCAGTGTACTGATAATAGCTTTACACCTGTTCCATTGTTGCCTCCACGCGGGTCAGGACAGGGAAAAATCACACTGGAATACACACTAGCGGCCTCCTTATGTACATGTGCATTCAAGCACAGCTGTGTGGAATGACCACAGCGGGCTCCATTCAGAAAATATTAGCAGAAAAAATATATAATCTCACATAATCTTTTTTTTTAAAAACACATGAATATTCTATATTTTATTATGTTATTATTATTTGTTCATATTTTTTTATTCTTAAAAAAATAAATGGAATAAAATAAAACTTTATATATTTATTTTATTTACAATCAACATTTTAAAATGATATATTTTTTATATTTTGTTATAATTTCTATTAGTATTATGATTAATATAAAATAATTTATGCCATTTGATTATATCTTTACTTGTATATTATTTAAAAACAACAATTTATCATTATTTATTTATAGTTTATATAAATACATTGAGATTTTAATATTTTTTATATTTATATTCACATCTATTTTCTTCCATGCTAAATGTATTGTTAACATGTGACTCTGTCTGTACTAAAACATCAATAAATCAAATGAAATCATTACTGTGTATACATTGCCATTTAAAAAAAAGGTTATATAATCAATTAATCCACTGATTTTTCATGTTAACTGGACAATATTAAGTGACCTGCGCATGTTTAACTTCAAGTTGTGTGTCATCTAGCCCAAGAATTAGGACTGAATACATTTTTTTTAACACATGTCTTTTGTCCACAGTGGGCTACAGTCGCAACACAAGCAGCGTGTCACCTCGTGGATACGTGCCAAGCAGCACCCCTCAGCAGTCCAACTACAACACCGTCAGCAACAGCATGAACGGCTACGGCAACGCTGGAATGACCAACCTGGGGGTCCCAAGCTCACCCGGCTTTTTGAACGGCTCCTCTGCCAACTCTCCCTACGGCAGTAAGTATCAAGGTAATGACAAGCCACCGCCTCGCTCTTTCTCTCTTTCTGCCCCCACCTGTGCTTCTCTTTCTGTTTGACACTCCTCTGTTGTTGTGTTGTTTGTTTGGTTGGTTATGTTTTGGGAATGTGTGTTACTGGATAAAAGGAGGGGTGACTCTGGAGGCTGAACAACCGAGACATTTAGCAATTCGACCCGATTGACAAATTACAAAAACTAAATGATGTACCAAACTCGAATATTCAGCAGGCCAGGTGTTAAAATAAAAATAAAAAAAGCCAAAAAAACAACCTGTGTCCCAATCAGAGTCGATAAAAACGCCTATTATCCAGCAATTGGCCGAGGCAGGACATCTCGCATCCCATTCCAACCCCATTTTTTCAACTTCCCTTCTGATTTGCTCATATGTTTACCTCCACCAAGCAGAAGCCAAATTTTTGGCCCGTGTTCCCATTTCACCTTGATTTGTTTCCATCCCATGAGTGTGATTTGAAAAAGAGGCGAGGCCCGGCTCTCTGACTTTTCGTCTGTAAGAAAATGAACTCTCTCTGAGTGGTGACTCTATGTCTGCTTTGTTGCAGTAGTTCCGTCGAGCCCCACCATGGCAGCCTCTTCCGTCAGCCTCTCTTCAAACTGTAGCAGTACACACGGCATTTTCTCATTCTCACCTGCCAATGTCATCTCTGCAGTGAAACAAAAAAGCGCCTTTGCTCCAGTTGTCAGGCCCCAAGCATCTCCACCTCCTTCTTGCAACAGTGCAAATGGCAATGGACTTCAAGGTGAGAGCCGAATCCCTGCTTTAGATCCCTTGCAGCTGCCTCACCTGTTGGGTTCGCCACCCGCGCGCCATCCCTCCGTCGGCCGCATGCGTGCGTGCGGACGAACGGATGGATGAATGGGCGAATAAGTGCAAGAGTGCAATATGCATGCGGCATGTAGAATGCATGTGCATGTGTTGGTTTATTCATTGAATTATATGTGATTACTGAGTACGAAAAGCCAAGCTTCGTTCAGATGGGGCCAAATTTAAACGGCAAATTCACGCTAACCTTTCTCGGAATACTTATAAACGTTTCTGCGTGAAATAAAAAAATGCACAATAGCTTCCCTATCCGACACAGAAAAACACTGCAGGAGTGAAAGTTATCAGCAGATGTGATTAGAGCGCAGGTCGCATGTGATTAAAAGAAGAAAGAAGGAAAGAGAGCTCGCGGTCTCGGCAGGCCAGCGTCATTCAGCAAATTAAAGACTTACTCTGGCTGTTTAGCGCGCTCGTATTTGCTCTTCGTCAAGGCCCAGTCGTTCGCTTTGAAAACACGTTTTAGCCATAGCGCGCGCCGGCGAGATTAATAATGTTAGACCTAATGAACTGAGAAATTAAAGTTCATGCCGCTACATGTATCTGCTTATTAATATGTGGTTTGCAGAAATTAATGAGGAATGCCACAACATCAGATGCCTCGGCAAACTTAAAAGCACTCCGAGCGTGACTTCACAAATAAGTTGAAAAGAGCTGTTTTTAGCCCGGCACTTCACTAGCCACCTAATTGTGGAAATGAGCGGAGCGAACGAGTACATCCATCTCCGCGGTCGCT
Source organism: Triplophysa dalaica (assembly GCF_015846415.1). Taxonomy (NCBI): domain Eukaryota; kingdom Metazoa; phylum Chordata; class Actinopteri; order Cypriniformes; family Nemacheilidae; genus Triplophysa; species Triplophysa dalaica. Next base: position 20,065,983 of record NC_079558.1, read on the forward strand.
CTCCATAACGTCGAACGTGGGCGCACGACCCGGTCCGGCCTTCCGATCTGGGCTTTAGATGTCATGATGAGGAGAGACCTGACAGAGGGATGCAAATGGTTTTTCAGCCTCCGCTCGCCTCTCGTGATGGCAGGAGGGAGTGAGGCGCAGATTTCAATTTGGGCGAAGCGGAGGGGCGTCCGAGGCGGGGGGACGGTGGGTCTGCGTGACGTTAGCAGAAGTGACCGTGTTGTTTCTGGGCTGTCAGCGGCGACTCTCTCCTGGGAGTCTGGCCCACTGTTTGCCATTAACAAAACGCTAAGAGAAATATCACACATGTGGGAGCCGAGATGCTTTCTCCTGAGAATGTCAGAAAGCTCGTCTTTGGAAAAGTGAAGTCTTTCCAGAATGTCTTGTCGGTGAAGCACGTTTCAGTCAATCGCGCTCACCCCCCCTGTCTCCGCCGGCCTCCATTTTCCGAGAGCGTCACGTGACATGCGAGCGATGTTATTTGTGTTCCGATGCTAAAGTGTGGTTTCTCTTTTCTTTCAGCTATGTCCGGACTGGTGGTCCCGCCCATGTAAATCGCACTCCCTTCCTTTGTAAAGCGACGTGAGATACAGGGACGGATTCACCCGGAAGTCGCCATTCGCCATCAGCAGTCATTCAGAAGGAAAAAGACACTTTTATTCGGTCATGAACTTCATTTATTGACTGAATCATATTTTCACATTCGTCAATCTGGAAGGAAAAAAAGAAGAAAACGTACCTATTTTGTATAAACATTTCTGGTTTTATCTTGGCTATGTCTAGTTCTTGCTATGTGTGGGATATGCCATTCAATGAAACACTGATTAAAACGTGTAAGAATGTTTCTTTTTCACAGACATGCATCCTGGGCACGTCTTCATAATGTGAATTCATTTTCCAGTTTTTTTATTGTTCTTTTTATTTCGTTTTTTTGATGGTGGTAAAAAGAAGGGGGCCAATATATACAGAGCCAATAAACTGGAAATAATATAAGAGATATGATTTATAAACGGAAAGGAGGGGCGAGGAGAAAGCGTTCCATGGACTTTGTAACTTATTGTAGGTAGAAGTTGTAACATTCTTCTCTCGCCTTGGACAAGCACACTAACAGAGATGAAGCGCCACTGTCTGTCTGTTGGTTAAAAAAGACAAAAAAGAAAAAAAGACTGAAATCTTTCCACTGCTAAAGCTTCTTGTAAAGCGAGTGTGACCTGCAATGTTTTTCAACTTTTTGCTAGCACTGTATACTATTGCATTCTTAGGCTACTGTGAAGTCTGTTTCTCGTACCAGAAAGTTGTCCTTTACCCTCTAGCTCCTTATTCCCTAATGTGTTTTGTATGTGGTTATACAATTGTAGACTTTTGTGATTTTGCCAAAGTTGTAGCTAAATATTTATACACATGTCTTGAATTTTCCAGATTCACTTAAATATTTAGTACAGAGTTTTATTCCTGATGTTGGGAGTAAAACGGTCTTATACATCGCAACACTTTCACGCGAACACTTGCGGTCACTGAGGGAATTTTTTGTAACATATCAATTATAAATATTGTATTTATCTTTGAAATTTTGTATATTGCTTTCCATGGTTTGATTTGATCGATCTCACGTGTATCGTTGTTCACGGCCGATGATATTACGATGAAGGTTTAGCCAAGAATCACCGCCTACGTTCGATGTTTCGTAACGCTATATATTGTACATCGTCCGCGCGTTTCATTTGTAATTCAGACAGTTTGTCACGTCATCGAAGGACCTTCCGTCCGTTTTGATTTGTTTGTATGTTTATTTGCTATTTCGAAGAGCAGTCAAATCCATTGTTTATTTTTATATTATTTTTTAAGTTATCGAAAAAAGTACTTTTTTGAAAGAAAACTGTTTGTTGTATAGTCAATTAAATTGTTTGTGTCACCTGACTGTAATAATATTAGTAGATAAAGTGCATGTCCAGCCGCCCCGGGGGGGGGGAATCCAATTGTGGTTGTAAATTTTGTTTTTGTAGAATGTAAAAAGTCATTTTTACCTGCCACCATGACTTTGCCACATAACTCGACCGTGTTTACAGGGATCAAGATGGAAAAAAGGAACAAAAAAATTATGCGGAATGGAAATATACGTCATGCGTTCATAATGTTTATTAAAATATGTCAGAAAAACGACTCTGTCAAAGGCTTTGAGTGATTCTCACGAGAGGAAACTTTCTGCTGTTTTAATGACAAACCTTCACCACAATGAATCTCATTATTCCATTCAGATCAATGGTGTAAAAAGCACAAACATTTTTTACTAAAATAAAAAAGAATTATTGTGACCCCTCATCTTTTCGGACTATTTTGTCTTTTTTAACGTTGATTTTACCCGGTTCCCTCGAGTCAAACGTTCAAAGGGAATGAAAACAAATGAAAAGGTTTTTTTGTATCCCACACGGAGAAGATTAAGATGTTCTATATTGTAAATGTCATTTTGTAAGTAAGCCATGACACCGTAGCGTAGCTGAAATCACATCACCTCCTTTAAAGAATATTGATTTTTATAGCGTGCCAAAATCAGCCATTGAGACACGGTGATTTCTTTCTTTGCCCTGCTGTAAAGTTCAGTAGCGTTCAGCTACTCTTTCTCATTTAAACATAAAGTACTTGTTTCCTTTGGCTGCGGGATGCAAACGAAGCCGCTGATGGGCCCAAATGATGAATGTACAATGTGTTTGCTTTGTGATGGCTCAACAAAGCTCGGCCGAGTGAAGGAGCCGACAAAGTCACGGTGAAAGTAAGAAAAGCTCAAGGTCACGTGAAGTGCTTTTGCGAATTTCATCCTTTCTGCAGTCTGGTTTTGTGTTTAGGTCATGTTACATCATGCGGTTTCTGTTGCCCTGGATCGTTTCACTAAACATGAGATCGGCCTTGTAAGGGAAATGTATAGCTCATGTACAATTTTAGTTGGTTCTTTTATGGCCACGTTTTTACATTTTATTGTACAAAGTTGTTCATTTGACATACTATTTAATTAAAGTATTTCTTGTCTGTGACCCATTTCTCCCTGTGATGTTATTTTTCTCTCTTTTCCCTGATTTTACAAATCGTAATCCGTGTTATGTAAAAGACACAACTGAGGGCAGTGTGATATATAAAATATCCAGAAAATCCTATTCAAAACTTTGGTGTAAAGCATAAATCTTGAACTTCAAATGCTTTAAACACCACTTTATTCTAAAATTAGAGGCATTTTGTTGTCTATTCACTGTTACATTATTTACATGTACATTTACAAATGTTAAATAATTACAAACAATAACATGGACAGATTTATTTCTAGATGCAGATTGGTTAATAAATCTGTATCAAATACGAAACACAGAATATAGAAACACATTTTTAATTAAAATGAATGATGTCATTTGATGTTTAATTGATTGTATAAATGTAACATTTTATGGTTCAAGTTTTTAACAAAATAATTAGAAACACGGTCTCTGTAATATTTTAACTCAGATAAATCAAGAAGATCAAATATTTGTCAGTATTTTTGCAGAGTAATGAATACTAAAAGTTAACACAATAAGAAATAAAGACAACAATTAACATGAAAAAGTGAATCGCTAGGTCTGTCAGAACGTATCTGTATAAACAACATCAGTTACGAATCAAAGGAGGGCAAGATGGCCGTCCGCTCTGTGAGTCGCCTTGGCCTTCACGTGACCGGGCGTTTTTGGGTGATCTGGCGACACGCCGCTTTCATCTTCCACTTCTGTGAATTCCTGGAAGAAACTGCGCTCTCTCGGGACATCCTGGTCAACTCATTGATCCCTGAAGAACAACTGCCATTTCGCTCCGGACGCTCTCGCTTCGGTCTCCGCTGGAGATGTTCATCCGGACCGCCCAATTGTGACACCTGCAAAATGGAGGAAGTCTCAATTCCATCAACATTAACAAGATATCATTAGAGAAGTCGGTGCACCTCTTCATCAACACATGATGTGAATTACAACCTCCAGGTCCACATGGGGTTTGTCAGTCATGCATGCATCATTAGTCCACTGGTAGCTGGTCTCCGGCGGAGGACGGTTCTGCTGTAACCTTGTGGAAGGTCATTAGTGAGCTGACTGTATAAATCGAGTTTCTCTGTCCGCGTCTCATCGGGAAGCCGCTCGACTGGACGCCTCGTTGAGTCTCGTGTTTGAAATGTAAGTTGAGCAATTACAGGCTAAAGGAGGCCGGTCACATGTGATGCCTTCAGCTGGATTCACACTTTGTTTTATAACTGAGACTGACAGCAGTGTGCATTAAACAGTCAAACATACCTTTTCATCCCATTTTGATTGTTGCTAAATAACTTGACGTTACAAAACGTTTGTATCTAAAATCTGACTGAATGAGTGATTTTCAGAACGTCCTTTAAGACCAGTGGCATGGTTAAATATTACAATTCTGTTAACAAAAAGAAGTGTGAAATTTCTACAGAAATCCACGCATGAGATGCAATATCACACTTTTTAGGGATTCCTCCATTTTAGATTAGTCACGTGTTTCGCTCTTCTATTGGTCAAACGTCTTCACATTACAGGAATTTGCAGGTCTTCAAGTTTGCAACATGAATGGAAGTCAAGTGAACTAAAAGTCTAAATAAAAATATTTCTGACACGCATTTATTCATTTAACGTTGTTTTATGTAATCATACTGTCATTGTATCGCAGCGTGACCATTTCAGAAAATCAAAAATGGAGGAAACACTGAAAAAGTGATATTGCATCACAATTGGGTTTCTGTAGAAATGTAACACTTTTTTTGTTAACAGAATTGTAATATACAATTCAATAGTTACACTTGTCTTATTGAAAAGTTGTGAACCACTTGGCTTTGAGCACAAATGATTTTACTGTAGTGAGAAAACTATTATCATTTTGAACGTCTTTAGCAATAACTTATTTTATCTTAATTATCTCATTATCTTGCTGTGTCTTGTCTTGCGCCGCCAGTCTTCCGATACAAGACGACAGGTTTACTGTATGTCAGAAAATAATGAATAATGTGAACCTTGTTTAGCAAACTCAAAAATAGCACATAAATCTACAACAAGATATTTCGACAAAGCCAGAGCTGTTGTACACATTTAGCATGGGCAATCAAACAATACATCAAAGTTAACCTCAAATTTAAATGACCCTGAATCATTTCTATTGCAAATAAAAGTTTCATTCTGAGTCCGGCGAATGTGCTGCGTCCACAATTCTGACACCAGCTATTTGGTGACTTTCTAATTGACCGCGAATAAATAATCAATGCATTCAACGGCCAAGGTTATCACTTGTCTAAAGCAGGTTCGGACCCTTCATAGTTCATCGTCACGGTCTTCAATCCATTCTCATCTACACAGATTCAGAAGAATAACCTCCTCTTTTAAAACAACCACGTATCTTATCGGTCTCTCCGAGTGCCTTTGGATAGTAGGTCAGAAAATGTCAATTTCTCATCAAGAGAAGCGCGTTTGCGCTGTGTTTTCTCACTCACAATGTGGACAATTAAAGAGAGGCCGACTCTCTGCATAACTGATTTGAGGGTTATCATGCGCCCGCCCGCTGGCATAGATCAAAGCTTAAGTCAGATAAGACGCACGGCAGATAGCCGGAGCGTCAATATGCCACAGAACAGCATTTGAATGTGATCTGTTGTGCCTATTTGCCTGAGCTGGGTGATGTGTAGCCAGATAACCACAGCGCTTACCTACCGAGGACATTGTGCGGGGCCTATCTGTGTCTCCTACAATTAGCACAATGAACAAACCGGGACAATAGCAGGCCCCTGTTTTTATTCCCGACCACGAGAATCAAAACGCCTGTTCCGTGCTTAAATGGCTTCTTTTATCCGTCCAAGAAATCGCTTTAGAGAAAATCTAAATTCTATCAGAGAAAATAAAACATCCCCCAATCAGATTAGTGATCGATTTTTGGTCGCCTGCCATTCGCGCCAACGTTCGGAGACGGCCGCTTCTGCGTCCTGCGGTACGCCAGCATCTGTTTCTTTGCGAGTGTATCAATCTCAGCTAACCGAATAAAACCAAAAGACAAACAAAATGACCGCACTCACATTATATATATATGAAGGAGCATTTATCATCCTTGATCCCGCCCGACGGCCAATGAAAGGGCGCAAAAACGGTACGCGTTATGGGAATACGTTAATGTCCGACGTTTGGCTTCGACCGGTGAAACGATACGCTTTATAGAGTTAGATATAATTGCTCTGCGCTCTATCAGCAGTCATAAAGACATGAAGTCGGATCCGTCCAAGCAATTACGCCGAGAAGAACCACAATGTCCAGCCCCGCCGCGTGTTCTCCCTGTATTAAATAAAGGCAGGGACAGAACCTGGCCTGTCCGTGTTCTGGTGCGTCTTCATCAAAGAGTGTCCCCTGATCGGCCCCTGCGCTGTCTCACCCCACTCAATCACACAGAAAGCCTCTTTATTACAGCGGCCTAATGGCCGTCTTCTGCCATAGTTTTTAATGTGAGCATTAAATATTTATAAAAGGCCAGTCAATAATCCCTCATAACCTCAGTCTAGTGGAGACGGACGCTCATTCATTTACGGCGGCCCGTGCGCTCTCAAATAAAGGCAAAGGTCAGGAGGTCACGCAATCAAAGCCAGCCGGGGTCGCCAGCAGCATCTGTTGTCATTATTATTAGGACAATTATTTCTGAAGTCATAGCCATTTTTACCAAAGCATGACGGTATCGATGTGATGTGAAGTATGTTTGTGTGTCTAGGTGTCACTGTATTGTTGTGTGTCTTTGTTTGAAGAGCTAGTGATAAAATGCAGTGTTTAAGGAATCATCGGTGCGCTCCTGCTGCAATCTCACTGTTTTGGGTTAAATTGAAACAGAAATCAGTCATGATAACAATTTACACCAGTCAACATGTTGAGAACATTACATACACCTGACTTTTAATTGTGTCATTTTGCCTTCTTGAGCTTCAGCCTCCACGTCTGTTTTAAATAATTAAATCTAATTTGTCTTAAGTGCTAAAAATGGAAATCTCAACATCATATAATCATCTTAAAGTCTTAAAGGGGTCAAAGGTTTTTGAGATTTGCAGTTTTTTGCATGAAATCGTCCCACGTAAAGAACAGTCTGTGTCAATATTTAAGTTAACACTATTTTACTAACACTAGAGTACATTTACATTTAGACATTTGGCAGACGCTTTTATCCAAAGTGACTTACATTGCTTTATCCTATATATTTTACATAGGTATTTGCAATCCCCTGGGATCAAACCCACAACCTTGCGTTGCTAACACAATGCGCTTACCACTGAGCTACAGGAAAGTAAGACCATTTCAAAGATTAAAATATAATGCACGCTTGCACGCTTACCTCAAATTTAGATTTTAAAACTTTCTAAGCCTGGATTTTCACAAACAGGGTCACATATTTTTTTCAAACCTTTTTACGCTTTTCCTTATACATGTGAAACTGCTTTTCAACGATGCAAAATTGCGCCATAGAAATAAAACTGACATGTTATGGACGATTTGTAATCATCTGTTCTTAAAAAAATAGTTTGTTCAGGGTCGCACTAAATAAAAACAAAACCTTTTTGTTACGTTTACAAATGATGAACACAATTTCTTGATGATGAATAGACTTGTGACTCATAGTCTCAATGCTTGGTTGTTGGGTCTGTTTAAAAAAACACTTATTAAGCCACGACATGACTTGTGTGATGTATTCTACTGAAGTGATAAAATACAAAGGATGAGTGTCTGACGACCTCTTCATTATTGCTGAACTGTGCCTTTAAGTGCTTGTGGCGGTCACTGAAATGCCTAAAATGTGTGTAAATGTGACATTTCAATGACACGATACAGAATTACTGAGCAAACACAAAACGCTAGGGATAAAAGTGTTTGAAGACGGCAGTCACAGCGAGACAACTCAAACACGAAACTCTCGTAATCATGTGTCACAGACCCACTCCCTGTTAGCAAAATCCTCTCGGCTTGTAAATTCCAGGCCTCTCCGCAGCGTCTGTCTCATGAGAAGAGCCACGACACAACTGCAGCAACAGCTCTGATCTCTCTCCTCCTCTCTCAGACAGCGATATCGTCCCCCTCACATTCCGGCTCCATGGCATAATCTTTGTTTTTGCAGGCCCAACTGTCGGTACCCATGGTGATCTTCATGCCCATCCGAGACATCTGAGACACCTGACACCAGTTGTTCCTCCGGCTTCCTCTGCAGACACGATTACAGCAGGACAAATCGCACAACAGAAATCTCACAGTCCTAGACAGACACATCAGAGATGATGAACAAACTCATAATATCCATGAGATCTGGTGAATCTCTGATTCACTCTTACAAATAAAGGTTCTTTTACACCCAACAAGAGAATGTTTTTCATGGCACAGAAGGTTCTTTTCTAGTTGGAAAAGGTTTTACAGAAAATAAAATGGTAAGAAAAGAAATTGGTTCTATAGCACGGATGCAAAGCACCTTCATTTTTACGTGAAGGAAGCGTAAGACAATGCTTTTTTATATTAAATAACAACCCTTACCAAAAATGAACTTGAAATAATATATTTTGTTCAAAACTATTTTTAAAACCATAGAGGTCACTACAATCAAGAACTACAATATTTCTTCAAACAAAAACAATATTGATGAAATAGAACTAAGTTGCAACTTGCAACTCAGAAGTTCATCTGAGAAATATATAAAAAGTTTTTTATATATGTAATATATACTTCTTATATATTTAAAATAAGACTACTTATTATCAGACTTTTTTGGGGAATGTTGCTTAAGGCACTGCGTGTTCCTTGCTTACTTTTATCAAAAGTTTGATGCATGTACTGTAGGTCTACACATAAGCTCTAGACCTGTATTTCCAACCACTCAACTTTGCCATGCTGCTTGCGATTGATCTTTGGAACGATGGTTTTGGGAAACACTTCAATCGTTGAACTATGCTGGAACGAATGAACTTGTGACCATAGTTAGCTAACGATACTTTTGGGAAACGGATTGTTGTCAGTCATTGCGTGTCACCTGTATTTGTTGGTCAGTTGTAGTCTTTGTTAAGCGGAGCTGAAATATTGTTGTCCTTCACAGCAGCAGGTGATTGATCTTCAGGGGTCTGTAGTTGAACAGGGTCTGCTGGATAATTGGATGGATGATATGATTCATTAGGTTAATCAATTGAGTAATCGTTCTGTAAATCACTTGGGCTCGTGATTCATTGCCATCGATTTCTTGACAAACACAAGCTTTGATGGATAAAACCAAATAAAAGACACCTTTTCAAACCTTTGGCGTGCGTTGTAATGGAAACATTTATATAATCAGACCGGCGGTGGGAAAGGTGCGCTTGACACGATGCAGAGGTGAACGAGTGCAGGGTGAGCAAAACATGTTTCATTTGCTAAAAGAAAACGGAGAGGTGAATAGCTTACATAAAGAACAAATGAAATTATTTGCGAATGCTTTGTTGCAAAAAGAGCCTGTTTAGCAGAAAATGTCACCTATCTGTTGTTTCTGTGTATTATTTTCTTTGGATGAGCGTATATGAGCGAATATGAGCGGTAATTTAAACAATGAGGTTCAAAAATAAGACGAAAATGGCATCAAACAAATAAAAAACATGTCATTATGACCAAGTCTTCTTTCTATAGTTTTTTTTACTTCATATCTCTAGCTTTTATTGTTTTTATGAATCTTTCTCTTTTAAAGGGGTCAAATGGCTAATGAATATTATCATTGGTTTTAGATGTAATGTAATGTGTATACACGAATTAAGGTTCAAAAACGCTGTATTTTCCATGTACGTGCCTGTTTGTATCTCCCCTTTGCTCCGCCTCTCTGAAACATGCTGATTTTTTACAAAGATCATTACTCTGAAAAGCGAGGTGTGCTATGATTGGCCGGTTAACCAGTGCATAGTGATTGGTGGAATACTGCAAGCGTGTGACAGAAATGTAGCTTCTCACACCATATTTGGAACATCAGGTTCGAACGCAATTGTACTGACAGGTACACCCATCTTACTTGCATACACATTTGGGCGGTCTTAGTCAAATCATACCACGAACTGACGTAGATTCGAGGGGGTGTGACCACACGAGGCGTTTCAGGCAGGTCTGAGTGAGCATTCGCTTTCAGAAAGAATGCATCTTTTGTTCCCACACTTTACACATTTTTTTTTACGTGTCTAGTTACATGCATTGGCAACTTATAACACACCAAAGACACAGAAAAACCATATTTGGGCCATATGACCCCTTTAAATATCTTTGAATTTTTATTGAGTTAAAGTTGTTGGTTTTCTTCTGTAAATCATCTTTATGTAAAGCACTAGTATTAACTTGTGTATAGAATGTGCTACCAACCTGATCTCATTGAATTCATAGGACTAACTATTTTTGGAGGTCGCTAATTCATCTGAAGCCCCTCCCCTAAATCTAACGTCACTGGTGGGAAAGCAAATCGTACAAAAACGTACAAATAAGATTGTTCAAATTGGCCAAATTGTAAAATAGTGTTGATTGTGTTGATATAACTAAACTTGTAATGGGTTCTAGAGCCGTATACTGTAATTGTGCAAGGATGCCAAATGTAAATGCCAAGAACACAAAGCCAAACTTCCCAGACCCCTTTCAATAAGAACAAAACTATCTACTTGTGTACTTGCGTATAGAAAAAACGTATAGGTTTGGACCAACATTATATCAAATAATAACGACATGATTGATTTTTGGTCCTCCTAAACATGACCTGTACTTCACCAGCAGTGAGATCCACCAGTGGTAGAGCGATCCTCACATCTTTAATATTCAGTTCAGACTGCTCACAGACCGGCCTGAATTCACTGACACCTGATCTGAGCTCTTGTTTTTTACAACACTGTGAGAAAGAGGCTTATCCATCTCTCTCTCCTCCTCGCTGAATAAATATCTGTCTCTCTCTCTATCTCTCTCTCGCTGGAGCTGAAGGGACATTTAGAAAACTTACCGGCTTAGTCTCTCTCTCTCTTTCTGATTCATTGAGTCGGGTTCAGATAGTAAGTCATAGTGCAGATAACCATAGGGGTTTAAAGACCTGAAAAAGAGGGAATCCGGAGATGCTTAGCCGAATATAAATGCTAAAGTGACAATGAATCACAATGGAGAGATTAACCTTTAAAACGGGATGTGGTCGCGGAGTGCCGTGTAGTGGCTTACTGTACTGAAACCTGGCCAGATTCCCGCTGTACTTAACTAAACATGCTACACTGCCTCCGGGCCATCACCTGAGTTCATACGGCCAAGTGTTTGGGTCAAACTCACTTTTTATTTTTATTTAAAGGTGTACGCGGCCCTTTTTTTCAAAATAAAAGTTGACTTGGTCCACACAAAACAACAACTGGACGGCGTTAGAAGATGTAGAATATACTGTCACTTAAGAAGTATTTTTTGTAGGTCGCAATTCACTTATTTATTATATTGTTTATTGTATTATACACAACAGTGTGGACACGGGTTTACATAACAGGTTTGAACTAAAGGTTGAGAAAATGATGATTTTGTGGAGTACAAGAAATGAGGAGACTAGAGACGAAGTTGCGTCGAGTCCGCTTAGTATCCACTTTAATATCTCTCACTCTGAACAGCGAGTGAGATCAAAAACAACAACACACGTAAAAACCGGAACAACTCTGCTCTAACTCCTCCCTCCCTTAAAGGTACAGTACCCTGGTGAATGTCTCATATTAAACATAATACTTGTGGTTCGCCACACAGGCCCCCCCAGAATTCACCCCTAATAAAAAATAGGACTCTATACATAATAACAACACAGAACAGATTTGACAGTTTTTAGGAAAGTCAACGTACAGTAGGGCGAATAAGGCGGCCATAACGGCTTCGCTTAACAGGAGAAGGGCGAAGGGCCAGGGCAGGGGCCGAGGCTGCCGAAGGGGGGCGCCCTCGCCGTGGGGGCTGGGCCAGCTGAAGTGGTGCACCAATATCCAGATGAGCAGGCTTGAGACGGTCTATCGCCACCCGCTCAGGCCTGCCCCCCATATCCACAACGAAGTTCTTAGACCCCCCCACCAGGACACGGAAGGGTCCATCGTAGGGGGGCTGCAGCGGGGTACGATGGCCATCGTGGCGGATGAACACATACTTGGCCGACAGTAAATCCTTGGGCACGTAGGACTTTGGGAGGCCATGGTGAGATGTGGGAATAGGGACAAAAGCATCAGCAATGTCCCGGGACCCAGCACGATGAGAGGCCACCGACCACCGGGCCGCGGCATCAGGAAGAAATTCCCCCGGAACGCGCAAAGGCTGTCCGTACACCAGCTCGGCAGATGAGGCTTGAAGATCTTCTTTTGGGGCAGAGCGAAGGCCAAGCATGACCCATGGGAGGCGGTCAGCCCAGTCGCAGCTCGTAAGGCTGGCCCTTAGCGCGGCCTTCATGTCGCGATGAAACCGCTCACAAAGTCCATTGCTCTGTGGGTTATAGGCCGTGGTACGGTGGACCTTCACCCCCAGGACCTCGGCGACCGCAGTCCAAAGCTCCGATGTGAACTGTGGACCTCGGTCCGAGGAGAGGTCGGATGGTGTGCCAAAACGGGCCACCCAAGCCATAATGAACGCCCGGGCCACATCAGCTGAAGTAATTGAAGACAGGGGAACCACTTCAGGCCATCTGGTGGTCCTGTCCACCATGGTGAGGAGGTAGGTGTAACCACGGGAGGGGGGAAGTGGGCCCACCAGGTCCACATTCACATGATCAAAACGTCTCTCTGGCACTTTGAACGGTGCCAAAGGGGCCTTGGTATGCCGGGTCACCTTTGCTCGCTGGCACGCCACACAGGCAGCAGCCCAGGCCCTGACGTCCCTCCGCAAGCCTGGCCAGACAAACTTGGCCCCCACCAGTTTTGTAGAGGCCTTCACCCCTGGGTGGGAAAGGCTGTGGATGGCGTCAAAAACCTTACGCCTCCAGCCAGCAGGTACCATAGGGCGCGGTTGTCCAGTGGAGACATCGCAGAGGAGTGTAGCGTTGGCCGTATCGAAAACCACATCCTCCATGAGCAACGCCGTGGGGGCCGTCCTGTAGGCTTGCACCTCAGCGTCCGCGGTCTGATCCACAGCCATCGTAGCGTAGTCGAGGCCTAAATGGACAGACCCAGCAACAGCCCGGGAAAGGCAGTCTGCGACGAAATTGTCTTTACCTGCCACATGCTGAATGTCAGTTGTGAACTCTGAGATGGCAGAGAGCTGACGCTGCTGTCGACCAGACCATGGTTCCGAAGCCTTGGCCATAGCGAACGTCAGCGGTTTGTGGTCAACGAAAGCCGTGAAACGCCGTCCCTCTAACAGAAACCGGAAATGACGGGTGGCGAGGAAAAGACCCAGGAGCTCCCTGTCGAAAGCGCTGTATTTCCTCTCGTTGTCACGGAGCTTCCTGCTGAAAAAGGCAAGCGGCTGCCAAGCTCCACCCACCCACTGTTCACACACCGCCCCCACGGCATAATCAGAAGCGTCCGAAGTAAGAGCAACAGGGGCGGTCGGAGAGGGGTGCGCCAGCAGAGCAGCTTTGGCCAGTGCGGCTTTAGCAGCCTCAAAAGCATCAGTCATCTCTTGGGACCAATCCAACATGTCCGCCGGCCTCCCACCCCGCAAGGCGTCGTATAAGGGTCGCATGAGTTGGGCCGCATGGGGGAGGAAACGGTTGTAGAAGTTTACCATACCCAGGAACTCCTGCAAGAACTTCACAGTGCGTGGGCGTGGGAAACTGGCGACGGTGTCCACCTTTGCAGGGAGGGGAACAGCCCCCTGTGGGGTGACGTGGTGGCCGAGGAAAGTGATGGACGACCGGCCAAACTCACACTTAGCCGGGTTGAGAATGAGACCGTGCTCATTGAGCCGGCCGAAAAGCTGCCTGAGATGTGTCAGGTGGTCGTCTGTGGACGCGCTGGCCACAAGAATATCGTCCAAATAAACAAAAAGGAATGGCATGTCCCTCAACACAGAGTCCATGAGGCGCTGAAACGTCTGCGCTGCACCCTTGAGGCCGAAAGGCATCCGAAGGAATTCAAAAAGGCCAAAGGGTGTGATGACTGCTGTCTTTGGGACATCCTGTGGATGGACAGGCACCTGGTGGTAACCACGCACCAGGTCCACCTTGGAAAAGACGGTGGCACCAGCTAGGTGAGCGGAGAAATCCTGTATGTGCGGCACTGGGTACCGGTCGGGAGTGGTGGCGTTGTTCAGGCGACGGAAATCACCACAGGGACGCCAACCGCCATCAGCCTTGGTCACCATGTGTAGGGGGGAGGCCCATGGGCTGTTAGAGCGGCGCACGATGCCGAGGTGCTCCATGGTAGCGAACTCCTCCCTGGCTATCGCAAGCTTGGCAGAGTCGAGGCGCCGGGCCCGTGCATAGACTGGGGGGCCAACAGTGGTGATGTAGTGCTCCACGCCATGCTTAGCCACCGCCGATGAAAAAGTGGGCGTGGTGATATCAGGGAACTCAGATAGCAGGCGTTGATACAAGTCCCCGGTGGCAAGCGTGTTCGACAGACAAAGTGCCCCCACCCCTCCAAGCGTGCAGGGGTATGAAGCAAAAGACAGGGCGTCGATTAGGCGGCAGTTTGTAACATCCACCAACAGTCTGTAAGCGCAAAGGAAATCTGCCCCCAGGAGTGACGTAGACACGGCGGCCATTACAAAATCCCAGCCAAAACGCCGCCCGCCGAAACACACTTCCACATACCTTGTACCATAGGTACGAATGGGTGTGCCGTTGGCAGCGTCCATCGGGGGGCCGTGCCCGCCAACCATAGTGTCCACAGCTGTCGCGGGCAGGATGCTGCGTTGAGCCCCTGAATCAACCAGCAGCCGCCGGCCAGACAAGGTGTCAGTGATGAATAACAGCTTGCAGTCACGGCCAGCGCCCATAGCTGTTAATGAGCGCCAGCCCTGGCTTTTCCCTGGGCTCTGAAACTGCAAGGTTGGCGACACTGCTTGGCTTTGGCCCCAAACCTGGAATGGTAATAACACCAACCGTCCTCACGCTGTGGTCGGGCCGTCACGGCAGCTGCAGTGTCCAGGTCATCCTCCGTGGGGCCACGCGGGGCAGCGGTGTGCTGGGGAGGCAACAGCGCATGGACAAACTGCTGCCGGTTGGCGAGAAAAATCCTGTCTGCCTCCACAGCCAGCGCCCGGTAGTCTCTCGAGGAAGGGAGGGTGGAACTGGCCAGCGCGGTGCGCACAGGTACTGGGAGCTGCCGCAGAAAAATGTGTGCGAAAAGGAAAGAAGGATCCGCGGCGCCCAGCACAGCTAGCATCCTCTCCATTAACTCGGACGGCTTGCTGTCGCCAAGGCCGTTCAGAGACAGCAGGCGGTCTGCTTTCTCCAGCTCCGACAGTTCAAAAAGTTTCAAGAGGAATGTTTTGAGTGCGTCGTATTTCCGGTCAACCGGAGGAGCCTCTAACAGCGCCATTGCCCTGGCTGTGGTCGAGGCATCCAGTGCTGCTACCACGTGGAAATATTTCGTAACGTCCTGCGTTATTCCTCTCAGCTGAAACTGAGCTTCGATATGCTGAAACCACGGCCGTGGGTTGTGCTGCCAGAAGTCCGGTAATTTTACAGTGGCGGCGCAGGTAGCACCAACGTTAGCAGCGCCGCTAGCAGCGCCGCTAGCAGCAGCATTTTCACTACCTTCGTGTTGTGACATAAGTCAGCCGTATCCTACAAGCGTCGGGGTCACCAAATGTGGAGTACAAGAAATGAGGAGACTAGAGACGAAGTTGCGTCGAGTCCGCTTAGTATCCACTTTAATATCTCTCACTCTGAACAGCGAGTGAGATCAAAAACAACAACACACGTAAAAACCGGAACAACTCTGCTCTAACTCCTCCCTCCCTTAAAGGTACAGTACCCTGGTGAATGTCTCATATTAAACATAATACTTGTGGTTCGCCACAATTTCTCATTTTTGGGTGTACTGTCCCTTTAAGTGACTTCTTGTACGTTAAATCTATTAAAGGTATATTAAATCAGGCTATTTTCTCGCCCGTCACAGTAATGTCATTATGTTAATAATTTAGATGAATCTGATTAAAAATATGTTGCATCCGCAACAAACAAAAAAGAAATATTTGAGTTTTGAGCGATAAATATTTGCATAGCTGGTGATCTCGCTGGTGATGTTAGAAGCAACGTTGGACACACACATACACACTTCTTTATCTTTACACAGTTGTGCTACGGTTGTGATTTCTCCCGATCGAAACAGGTGTTGGATTGTTTGACTACAGTTTACGACTAATCTCCATCTTGCTGACTGCGCGTAATCTCCGGTCCAGATCGCTGCCCAAGCGAGGCGAGACTGCGGCGCGTTAACTGCTCGCGTTTTCGCCGTTTGACGCTCGTCTGGTCGGAATCCCACCCTGCCGAGCGTTCCCCCTGCGCTGCCACGCTACCGTAATGTTCAGCTGTCTGCCGAGGCTGCGGGTGACTTTGTAGTCGAGCACAGATGGTGAAAGAGCTCTCGTGTTGGAGCAATACGACTTGTTTGCGCTGAGTCTGTGAAAAATATGACATCAAGGCCTGTCTCACTTTACCTACGCTTGTAGTGAGGAATAATGTGAAGGCATATGGGGAGAGAGATTTAAAGTCTTCCTCAAACAGAGTTTTCTAGTAAACAAAAAACGAAAACGTGTATGCATACATGTACGATCAGTGCGCTAAGATGTTCTCTCAAAGCTTTCACATCTACTAGTCTTTCACACTAAAAAGAACAAGTATCTTTCATCTAGTATTCATGTACTTCTCAGACAAGTATATACACTTTTATAACCTAAATGTTGGGAGTACTGCAGTAGTACACTTACAAGTATACAAGTACGAAAACAAACAAAGCATACTTAAAATACTTTTGCTAAAGCATACTTTGTACTTTAATATACTGTGCTAATAGTAAACTGCTTTAAAAACAGGGGACAAAAGTATACATTTGGTCAACTTTTTATGTTCTTCTCAGAAATATACTTTATGTACATCTCATAAAGATTCACTTTTATAACCTAAATGTTATTTGCAAATTTACTCCCAGGTATTTTTGCAATGGTTCACTTGATGTTGTATAATCATACAAACTACTTATTGTTTGTAAGAGAAAGACCAGAAACATCTTGAAAGCAAGCACAGGGACACAAATGGTCAACAAATTGCCATTTTAGTGAACATATTAAAGGTGAAGTAATCTCATTGCCGCTTGCATCAAAAAATAAAATAATGACAACCCTTACAAAAAAAGTGAGCTATTAGTGTACCTTCAAACAACAACAATAGATAAAAAGTATACATGTAGTCTGTTTCATTAACTTCCCATATACATACTTAACACTATACACAAGTATGTTTCAAGCATATGTGACTTACACTGACGGAAAAGTATATTTGTCTTATCCTATGTCAAATCTACTTACTGAACAGTTAAAGAGATATTTCAGTATAGTATACTGAATTATTACAGTAGTTTACTAAGAGCATACTTTGAAGTGCACTTTCACAAATTTAAATGTGCTACATGCAAGTATATACTAGTAAACTATCGATATACATATTTGTTAGTATACTAAGTTCACTTGTAATATAGATGCAGTAAAGGTGACATAATCTCAAATGCCACTTATGTATAATAAGTATACATTTAGTCTCCGTTTTATTAACTTATTCATCTATAAATACTGTGTATATATAGATATTTTTCAAGTGTAAACATAAATACTATACAAGTTTAGTATACTTAACCAGTACAGTAGTTTACTAAGAGTATACTTTTAAGTGCACTTTCACAAATTTAAGTGTGCTACAAGTCACTACAGTTGATCAGTATACTTAGTTTACTTATAGATGCTAGACAAAACCAAAATGGTAAATCTGACATCCTACCAATCTTTACTAACGTTGAGTTTAAAAGTAAACTTTTAAAACTAAAAGTGTTCCATCCCGAGTTGTACTGAAATAGTAAACGATATAAATACTTACATTAAGTAGACATAAAAATCTTACTGACTTCTTTAATCCAAATTGAAGTAAGTATACTTATCAAAATAAACTTGACGTATAGATCTTTTTTAGGGAGGGAAGTTTTACAGAATGCCACTGTTTGTTGAGCTGTTGTTTGTAGTATTTTAACATTGTCAAAACGACACACGTAATCGTTAACGTGTGTTTCTACATTGCAATGAGGTACTCACAGAAAAAAAGAAAGAGGTTTATAATATGTGAAGAGAGCCGTCATTCATATGGTACCTGACCTCCGCTATACCATCTGTGCATCAGCACTGGAAATGACTCGTAAGGAATACAGGAGTTCTCAGGTCTTCACCGAGTTAATTTCCTAAAAATGAATGAAATGCTTCTACACAATCATGACTTGCTGATGCTGCAGATTAAGACCACTGAAGCGAATGAAACCTGACAGTTAAGCAAACTACAAACAGCAAGCAAGAACGTCAGCTTCCCAAAGTCTCTGAGAGGTCCCGACGATGTGACAAAATCAAGGACAGCCGCCCGACAGCAATGTCGAAAGTGTTTTGATTGGCACGGAGATATTTATGACACACGCCGTGAATTCAAAGGCACAGGGGAACAAAGGCAGCCAAACACCTTTGTGTTAATGTATCAACATCATACCTGTCATTGCCCATGATATGATTTACCCATGAAAGCAGCGCAACTTGATTGACTTGCGTGAGAACATTGTTTTTTTAGGCAAAACAAAATCAGTGTTAAACAATTGTTATGAATAAGCGCTGTTTAGATCTGTCATGCTGTCACCGGGCTAAATGAACAGTGAGTACCTCATCTCACGTGAACGGCGCAGCTTTCTTATGTTATTTTATGATTTTCATTGATATGACTGATATGACAACCAAACATTTCTTGCTGACCTGAAACATTACATTGCACTGCGGAGAATTTCATGCAAAACAGTGTTTATTTTGTTAATACCTCAAAGAAATAGCTCGCCGCGGGGCGTGAATTTGTTTTAATGAAATATGAGATATAAATAGCTCTGTTTTGCTGTAAAGGTGCTTTTATACGACACGTTCGGCTCGTGTTGTTGTCTAAAGCATTATTTAGTTTGTCATTGTTTGTGTGACTCTTAATGTTGCTCATGACCTGGCAGAACCGCACATCTGTCATTTGTAAAACTGCGGAAAATTAAAGAAACGACTTTGACTCACATTCTTTAATCTTTCTATAAAAAATATTCTGCTTTTCTTTGTGCCGAGAAAGGTTGTGTTTTTTTTACCTTTTTTTCTTCTCCGCGGGGAGGGAGGAGAAATACTGGATGTACAGTGTTTGGGTCAGTAGATCTGTCTGAAGTCACGGGTGAGAGAAAAATGACCTTTGACCTTCAAACACACAAACCTGCACACGCACACATAAAAGCTACATTCAGTCAGGACTGCATGTTTACACGCATACACGGGAAAAACACAGAAGGAAAAGTACATACATAACATTAACAAAGATCTTTTATTGCCAATTGTTCCAAACGTGAATGACATTTGTTCTACCGTAAAACACAAATTAAGATTCATTATATTATAAAAGCTTGTTTATTTTACATAATGAACGTTTTTTATATTGAAAGGCTTTCAAGCTTAAAAAAAGCACCGTTAAAGTATATAATACAGTAATCAAACTATGGGACAAGATACAATACATTTTGACCTGTTCTTTGCAAAATACAGCCATAGTGAGTTATTAAGAAAATTTACAATTTCTTCCATCATTTATTTACTCTCATGTCATTCAAAACCTGCATGACGTTCTTTCTTCTGTGGAAGACAAAAGAAGACATTTAGAGAAATGTCTCAATGTAGTTCAACGTTGTTTGGTTATCAACGTTCTTCAAAATATCTTCCTTTGTGTGATACAGGTTTGGAATGACACAAAGCAGAATAAACGATGAAATAAAACACCTCATTTTGTGCCATACAGATAAATGTGGGTTTAAAACAACACAATGGTGCAATGTGCTCATTTGTGAACTATTTCCTTAAAAAAAAAGCAAGATGAAAAAACAACGCGTATGCCCATATGCCATTTCACCCAATAAATGCAGTTCGCCTTTGCATTTTGAAAAACAAAACCCAATTTGAGCGAAACAAGCCATTAAATCAGAACGGCACTGTGACCCATTACAGATCAGACCTGCAGTTTTCCAAACGGAGGACCCGACACCTCGCCGCCGCCCATCCTGTATTCCCCTTTTAATTGTGCCACTTGAGAAATTTACGTGCCTGTGAATATGGCATGAATCTCACGCTTATTGCGGTATCATTAGCAGGCACATTTAAGCAACATCTGTGTGCTATAGAGCTAATTGAAGTACCACAGCGTCAGCTGTAAATCCACGGGAAGATGGCAGATCGAGCTCGGCACTGCTGAGCTAGCCGCTAACAGTCAGCCTGTTCCTGCAATCTGCCACGTACCAGCCTGGCACACACAAAACACACACGCTCGTCAAACACACACACCACACGCGTGCGTTCCATGTCTAAAACATGCAGTGACAGGGGTTAATGATCCTAGACACCTTGTTGCACCTATTTAGCCATTTCAACTGCCTTGATGTATTTGTGTATGAACGTGCTTGGTGTCTTGTAAGATTGGTCTCAAACAACAAAAGAAATGTAGACTCAGAAATAGCTTTGCATGCTTTGAAAATTAACCTGTTTTAAATTTGTTAAATTAACCTGTAAAGAAGACCCAATATCTTGTAGCGTTATGTAAACATGTGGTTTTAAAGCTCTCTAGTCATAATGAAAGATCAGCTTGTTGCCTTCAATTCGTATGCATTTCTATATCGTTTTACACAATTTTGCTCGTTTCAAAGCAGCTTTGCAGAACAGTATATTATAGAACAAACAGCATGAAGATAAGAAACAGAAAAATGATACAACATAGAGAATTTAAGGTAAAAACGCATTTAAAAGATGAGCATTTGCATTAACGTTATAATGCAGAAACAGGATCAGGATCCGACTGACTTGCCTTGAACTTTATTTTAAATAACAAGATTTTGGTCAGATTCATTATGTTTTGTTATATTTTAAGTCTCAAAGTACAGTACTCAATCCTTCCTTTTTAAACACACTTATGTAAACGCATAAATATAAGGGTTACCAGGTCTGCAGTTTATCATTAATGTAAGATGAAGTTATTTATGAAGAAAGTAAAATATTTATTTTAACTATATGAGTGACATTTTCTGAGCTTTAGTATTTGGAATGGGGTCATTTGGCTTGTTTATTACGCAGATCTGGCAACCCTGATCCACACATACCTTATGATGTTCAGGGTGGGTCACAGACCAGGATCTGCCTGAACTTCTATAAAATCCTCTTTGGTTTCTGTGCTCGTCTTTAAACAGTCGGGTGTTGTGACGAAGTAAACAGCGCTGGTGAGGAATGAAGTGTTTTGTGTCTCTAGACTTCATTAAGTTGGCTTTGCTTTACCTCCTTGTTAAACTTAACATAAATATCCACCCCCCCTTTCAACTGGCAACCACAACCTCACCAATTAGCAACACCAGGGGTACTGGGAGTAGTGAGGGGGGTGTTTCACTGCAGTCCACTCGCTAGGTGCTATAGATCCTATTGATTGAAAATCAATAGTCACATGACAGGCAGAGGGTCAGAGGTCAGGAAAAATTAAGCACTTTAAGCTCTTGGCCCACTGACTCTCTGCAGAAATGATCTGTATCAGACTCATGTCTAACACTCAGGCTGTCTGATGAAATCTGATCTGAGGAGCATATGGACTCTCACACTCACACGGACAGACATTTTTCATAAAAGCACTCTTATACGTGTATGTGGGACTGTAACGGTACACAAAATCTCGGTTTTGGGGTCACGGATCAATACGAGTTTAGCAGCTGGGACAACAAAGAATGTGACTATATTTTATAAACACACATGCTTCCAACAATATCCTCAATGTGTGCAATTTGAACCATGTGATGTAAATAAAAGAATATGCTTCTGTTGAAAATATTTTTCACAAGGGTGTCCCAGAATTCAGGAAAACTGCTCTGGTCAATCTAAACGACTTTTTAAATCGCAAATTGATTATTTTTAAGATTGTATAAAAATATCACCAGGATGTCTAAAACAACGAGGAATAAAAGGTCACTTTGATACTTACTGGCGTTTGGCCATCGCTCAGTGAAGGATCATATGAGAGCATCAATTTATATAAAAGCATATTTTATAAGACCATCGTTTAAAATATCAACATACTAATTCTTCACAGGGTAGAAATGAAGAAAACTCACTTGTGTAGCACAAAAGGCATTCCATCATCCATTGTTGATACTAGGGTGTGTGTTTTCTCTCCATGGTGATGTTACTTCCTGGATGGTGACATCATCAATAAAGTAAAATTGATATTTTATTAGATTTAACAGGATGTTAAGGAGTTTTGGGGGCAGATATAAAATATGTGACTCTGGACAACAAAACCAGTCTTAAGTAGCACGGGAACATTTATACTAATCGCCAAAAATACATTGTAGGGGTAACAATAACAGATAACAGATATTTTAGGATATTAAGGAAAGATCATGTTCCATGAAAATATTTTGTAAATTTCCTACTGTAAATGTATAAAACTTTATTTTTGTGAGTGGATGGCTTGCTACAAAGCCTCAGATTAATAACTTCAAAGCTGATTTTCTGAATATTTAGCTTTTTTTGCACCCTCAGATTCCAGCTTTGTAAAGAGTTGTTGTCTTCGCCAGATAGTGTCCTATATATCATATATCATATATTAATAGACAGCGTATTTCTTCAGCATTCAGAAGATGTAAAAATCTCAATTTCAAAAAATTGACCAGGGTCACTATCCACATTGAATCAAAATAAACAATAAAAAAAGGTTAAAGGATAACATCAGATCAAACCAAAGTACTGAGATATAGTGAAGAAAGAAAAGTAACTAATACTGATAAAAGCTATTTTGTAATTTATAGTTTTCTCCAAAGTTTTTTAAAGAAGTTGGATGTCAGCTACCGTGAAACCCTAAAGAAAAAGAACCGACTCTGCCATTTGCTTTTCAGTACGTCTGCCTTGGGTTGTTTGGCCGTGTATAGCGTTAATGCAGATATCACATACGGGTCACTTTCAAAAGATAATGTAAGTCACAAAATCGCAATTGGGAATCAAGACATGCAATGTACACAAGGCCTAAGTGTACATGTGTTTTAAAAGCAAGCGTATTGTTCCATCTGTGTAAGTCTGAAACAAAACTCTTTTACGTTAAGACCGCAGAACTCCTCTAGACTAAACACCAGCTCCGTCTGGACGTGCCGACGGTATGTAATTGCTGTCTGGCTGATATCTCTCTGAAATATGTCACTTATCGGAGCATGTGAATTTGCAAGGCCGTGTTTAATAATCACCGGCAGCCAGTTTCTTCATTGGTGATAGCGAGCGATAACCAGCCCGTGGGCTCTGGAGACTTTCGAAGCCAAAAGTCAGAGGCCCCAGGAGAAAAGTGCGCTCGGTAGAGAACAATAAAGCGTGTTTGTGAAGAAAACCGAAAATGCGTGTTTCGCCTCGCGGGTGGCAAATGTTTCTGATAACAGGGAAAACGCAAAAGAGACATTTGTTTTGCTGCTGGAAAGGTCCTGAGAGGTCGGAAACAAGTTTGGTACTGGCGTCGACGCGGGGTTCAGGGTTCAATCCTCCGCGTGTTTTAATTACAAGGTGTTGTGCGTGTTCACGTACTGCGATGGGAAAGCAGAATAACTGACGCTGGAATCCGTAACATCTGTTGAGAGAGTTGCTCATTTCTAACGGATGCCTGCTGAAATCACATACATTCTGAATAATGCCGAATCTCTTGGGCAGCTTATCGGGTGCTGAGTACATGTATTAGGGCTTAAGCAATATTACTTTATTAGAGCTTAGCTTGCCTAATATCTCTGCTCAATACAGATTTATATGGCTTGAGTGGTCAACAGTGGTTCAGGCTACTCAGTAGGGATGCTCTTTAAAATTAATATTATAGATCAACCAAATTACGCCCAGAGCACAGAAGCCCACTGCGTCCGAACGGTTTTAATATACGCGCTGCTGCTCGGGACGGAATCCAATTCTTTCTCTCCTTAAACTTGAGAAGCGAAACTAAACCTTTCTGCTTTCCAAAGTTTGTTGTCGCTGAAAACAACTGTGTCGCCGAATGAAAACACTAAGAAAACTGTACTACTCAATTCCCCGCTGAACCGCACGTCACGTTTCAAAATGAGTTTCAGAGCGAAACCTCACACGGAGCTGCCATATTGTTGTGAAATCTAGGCCACAACATGTTCACGCTGCAGTGTCGACTGTACGTATGCCACTGAGAACGCACACCAAAGATCTCTCTGTATCCGCGCCAGGACGCATTCTGCCTTTCTACCCACAATGCAATGCTGCCACTAAAAATAACAAGGGAGACACTGCAGGAAGGGTCCCGGAGAGGAGCAGTGCTGGGTATGACCCAAAAGCTGCATGTCAGTTTTCCAGAGCGGCGCTCGGGGAGAGTATGAAATATGGACTGATCTGACTGCTCTGGAAAGCGCGGGGAGCGACCCGGAGCAGCCGCAGACATTAGCCTGTAGGCATAACAAAGATTCGCTGTAGTGTAGCCTTACATGAGCATTGCTTTCTCTACAGCGAGAGGACAGCCAGATCCTAAAGCGTACAGCGTGATGTTGCAATCGACACATTTTCATGGGAGAAATGTTTCATAATGGCGCACATCAAGCACATTCTGACTCGATACAAACCTCAGCGAATTTCCAATATGTGACCCTGTATGTGAAAACCCGGTTTGAAGGGATACTTCATCCAAAAATGAAAATTCTGTCATCTTTACTCACCTTCCAGTTGTTTAAAATCAGTGTATATTTCATTGTTCTGATGAACACAGAGAAAGATATTTGGAAGAATGCTTATAACCAAACAGATCTTGACCCCCATTGACTCCCATAGTAGGAAAAAATTACTTAATTGTTCTGAACATTTTGAAGAATGTATTACAGCAAACTGTTCTGGGGCACTTTTGACTACCATTGTTTTGTTTCCTACTATGGGATTCAATGGGGGGCAGAGTCTGTCTGCTTATAATTATTCTTCAAAATACATTTCTCTGAGTTGATCAGAACAAAGACCTTTTTACACAGATTTGGATCAGTAAATGATGACAGAATTTAAATTTTTGGTGAAGTGTTCCTTTATTAAGTCATTTTTTGTGATATCCTGCTTTTGGCATAAAATCATTCTACATAATGTAAAGAATATTTTGTGAAAATAATAACCTAGATATCTTTAATATTGACTGAATAAGACCATCTCAAATAAAGAAGTCATACTGAAAATAATGCTTGAAATCCATCTTTGATGCTTGTTATCTCAGAATTGGTTTAAAAGATGCATGATGGAAGCAGGTTTAACAACAATACATGTTTTTTCAGCCTTACAAAAAATGTTTATTCAAGTGTGATATTAGTATACTTATTTTGAAGACAAAATTGTATCTACTTAGAAAAAGTAGTTGTGAACATTTGCATACTCAAAGATCACTACTGTTAGTTACACTTGAATTTTCTGTCATGAATTAATCTCCCAAGTAGTTTAAAACCGGAATAAATTCTGGGACATCATTGACTATCATAACAGGAATAAATAAAATGGTAGTCAAAGGAGCCCTAGAACTGTTTGCTCTCCTAAATTCTTCAAAATACAGTATTGTTCAAAATAATAGCAGTACAATGTGACTAACCAGAATAATCAAGGTTTTTAGTATATTTTTTATTGCTACGTGGCAAACAAGTTACGAGTAGGTTCAGTAGATTCTCAGAAAACAAACAAGACCCAGCATTCATGATATGCACGCTCTTAAGGCTGTGCAATTGGGCAATTAGTTGAAAGGGGTGTGTTCAAAAAAATAGCAGTGTCTACCTTTGACTGTACAAACTCAAAACTATTTTGTACAAACATTTTTTTTCGTCTGGGATTTAGCAATCCTGTGAATCACTTAACTAATATTTAGTTGTATGACCACAGTTTTTTAAAACTGCTTGACATCTGTGTGGCATGGAGTCAACCAACTTGTGGCACCTCTCAGCTGTTATTCCACTCCATGATTCTTTAACAACATTCCACAATTCATTCACATTTCTTGGTTTTGCTTCAGAAACAGCATTTTTGATATCACCCCACAAGTTCTCAATTGGATTAAGGTCTGGAGATTGGGCTGGCCACTCCATAACATTAATTTTGTTGGTTTGGAACCAAGACTTTGCCCGTTTACTAGTGTGTTTTGGGTCATTGTCTTGTTGAAACAACCATTTCAAGGGCATGTCCTCTTCAGCATAGGGCAACATGACCTCTTCAAGTATTTTAACATATGCAAACTGATCCATGATCCCTGGTATGTGATAAATAGGCCCAACACCATAGTAGGAGAAACATGCCCATATCATGATGCTTGCACCTCCATGCTTCACTGTCTTCACTGTGTACTGTGGCTTGAATTCAGAGTTTGGGGGTCGTCTCACAAACTGCCTGTGGCCCTTGGACCCAAAAAGAACAATTTTACTCTCATCAGTCCACAAAATGTTCCTCCATTTCTCTTTAGGCCAGTTGATGTGTTCTTTGGCAAATTGTAACCTCTTCTGCACATGCCTTTTTTTTAACAGAGGGACTTTGCGGGGGATTCTTGAAAATAGATTAGCTTTACACAGACGTCTTCTAACTGTCACAGTACTTACAGGTAACTCCAGACTGTCTTTGATCATCCTGGAGGTGATCATTGGCTGAGCCTTTGCCATTCTGGTTATTCTTCTATCCATTTTGATGGTTGTCTTCCGTTTTCTTCCACGTCTCTCTGGTTTTGCTCTCCATTTTAAGGCATTGGAGATCATTTTAGCTGAACAGCCTATCATTTTTTGCACCTCTTTATAGGTTTTCCCATCTCCAATCAACTTTTTAATCAAAGTACGCTGTTCTTCTGAACAATGTCTTGAACGACCCATTTTCCTCAGCTTTCAAATGCATGTTCAACAAGTGTTGGCTTCATCCTTAAATAGGGGCCACCTGATTCACACCTGTTTCTTCACAAAATTGATGACCTCAGTGATTGAATGCCACACTGCTATTTTTTTGAACACACCCCTTTCAACTAATTCAACTAATTGCCCAATCGCACAGCCTTAAGAGCGTGCATATCATGAATGCTGGGTCTCATTTGTTTTCTGAGAATCTACTGAACCTACTGGTAACTTGTTTGCCACGTAGCAATAAAAAATATACTAAAAACCTTGATTATTCTGGTTAGTCACATTGTACTGCTATTATTTTGAACAATACTGTATCTAATTTTGAGTTCAACAGAACAAAAGAGATATATCTTTTTTTCTACTATGGTTGTTAATGATGTCCCTGAAATGTCAGTTGCTTACATTTTTCCAGATGTCTTTATTTGTGTTTAACAGAACAAATAAATGTACAAAGGTTTGGAACAACTTATTTAAAACTGATCCAACCTGATCTCACAAAAATGTCTATTAATATTACAAAGTGGCTATTTTGTGTGTTTTGTATGGAGTTGATTGTACAAAAACATATGAATATTAACAAAAGCAGCAATGTAGCCGTAGCCATAAAACAATCACTGGCGTGAAAGCAGGCCGCAAAAATGATGACATGAGATCGTCCAAATTACGAAATGACATGAGATTGTCTTGTCGCAATGCGATTTAGCGCATCAACGTTTGAAAAAGTACAGATTTTGGTTAACAGTAAATGTAGTTTATATGAGTTTTTTAATCACATAAAGACACGTTTTTGTGTGTTGTTCCATATAGAACAAAAAAAGGAGAAAAGTTTGAATGACACTTTTTACTTCGGCTCCTAAAGTTCAATCTTGGGTAAAGTAACTGAATGACGAGTGAAGTTAGCTGGTGCCAGACAACATTCACTATGACTGGCGTTAAGTTAAGACTTTATTTGGGTGTGTTGGTACTGACAAAAGCTGTTGACTGTTGTCGTTCCTGTATTAGCAACGGGAGATCGTTTTTAATTGTCACGCATCATGGAAATTATTCAAGCCTCTTCAAAATAGTAATCGTTTTGACACCATTTCAAGACACAACACTCCACTGAACAAATGGGTTTGTGGATGTACTACACGGGCTAATTTCTGATTTAGTTCATTTGGAATGCATGCACTCGCTTCATGTTGTGTTCCCTCTCTGTTTTTCAACAGAAATAATTAGCCTCCTGAGAAATAAAGGTGTGTTCGCTTCACGCAGACTGATTCTCCATCCTGGCGGTAACTCACTCACACCTGACCACACTGTCTGTCTGCTCCTGCCGCTGCCTGTGTGTGTGTGTGTGTGTCGACGGACTTTTCAGAGGTATAAGATCAACGCTAAAAACTTTTTTAAAGCGTATCTGTCAGTAGCCAGGCCTCATCAATCAAACCCGCTGTCAAAGCAACACGTTCCTTTCAATTTTCGGCCCCGCGCTCAGCCAGAGAGCCAGGCCTCCCCCAGCGCACCGCCGGCCCAGATTGGAGTTCTCTGTCTGGGTTGAGTCGGCGCTGATAGAGCCCAGACTCTCTGGCTGTCTGGCGCTGGTGCCACCACGAAACCCCCACGAAACCGGCAGAGGCCCCTAAACACATCCACATAAACCAGCTGCCCGAAACATGTCCAACACACACACAAACATAACAGGCGACTGCTTTTCATCACACGCTCCATAACATTTACTTTCTAAATAAATTCTTTTCAAGGAAAGCTAAATACGAAGGAACAAAACCTAAAATCACCACAGTGAGGCCTTTTCAACAAGACAAAGTGCTAGACAAATAAACACACAAATTCACCGACTTCGGCGTTTACGATCGCGAGTGTTCACACTGCGACTTATGTGACATAGTGGAAGATTTCTTAAGTGTGATGAGAAAGAAAAATCACAGATGAGATCGCTTTAATATCTTAATTAAAGTGAAAGGAAATGTTTGCAATTTTATTCACAATTTTCATTGTTGCAAAGCAGCTTTACATACATCAAAATACCTTTTTTAATTAAAATAATACTTATAGATAATATACGGTATGGTATTATTGCAAGTTTTTCCTCTATGCAATGTACACCGATGTCAGTGGATTGTCAGAAACTGTAAATTATTCAATCGAAGTATATTTTATTTAGGTATATTATTATTTTAAATATTGTTATCAGGACCGGGAGCCTAAAATTACAATAGACCAGAACAATTTACAATAACACCAAAACGTGCGGAAAGAATATATTTGTTAAAATATGTTAACATGCATGTGTGATGTTAAACGCAAGTTGTTTATATTGATGGATTAAACTAAATCAGCAGACTCGTTTCATCCGTGAAAAAGAGTGTGAAATCTCATAAAATGTCTCTGTCATAGAGTTTCAGAAGTGATGTCAAACTGAGCTCAGAGTAAAAAAGTCTGCAATCAAAAGGCAATATGATTTAAGATCTCAATACAAACGCAGACATTTCACATAAAATGTATTTTACCTTTGCATTACGAATCTTGTTTTTAAGTGTAAGTCTCTGTTTGTGTGTTCAGATATCTCTGGCATGCTGGCAGGAGGGTCACCAAAGGCCAAAAATCTCAAATGTTAAACTCCAGTGGAGGGTGAATGGTTGCACTTTGTGTTGCCCGGCAAACAAAAAATTGAAGCATAATGTGTGCATTGATCACACACGTCTGTCTAAGTGAACGGTGCAAACCCGAAATGTTTTCTTAATGTCTGATGCGTTTAGTCCAACCTGAATGAGTTGAGAGCACGAAGTTAAATCCAAACAAAATCCGGAGAAGTTAGCAAAAGTATTTTTGAATGTAGAAGCAGAGCAGAGAGTTTGCCAAAAAATAGCTAAGAGTTATTCAACGAGTACAGTTTTACAGATCCAAATTCTACTTTTCTTTTCCGCTTGCAGCCAAGTGTTGCAGACTTGGCAAATCTGAAAGATGTGACATCGCTAAAATCTCTTCTAAAACGAGGCATTTGTGAGATTTTTTCAGAAGAAACATCCGAGAGAAATCTCACTGATGTCTAGGAGAACAATTGAGATAATAAAGGGATCTCACGTGTGATTCTTCTTTCTTATGGGGAAGTGCATGATTTCAAATGCACAATGCCACACAGGTTTATGTAATTTAATGCAAAACAGCAGGAAACACATTGGCTTGCTGCGGCGCATGTGAAAGTTAAAAATTCATACCTTGTGAGGCCACGATTCTTAAAGACCATCAAAGAGTAACCAACATGGCCGACTTCTATGCTGGAAGAGGTCAACACTTGTCTGAATGTGAGAGAGATTTCCAAAGAAAAGCAAGAGTATTTCAGTCCCTGACCACAGATCTCCTGTTCTTTGAGAAATAACTCGCAAGCCAGTCCTTTAGAATTAATAATTCATATCTTTGTATAGGCTGGGCAATGGCTGTTACATGAAATATTTCGAATGGAAAAACATAAGGAAATTCACGGTTGTGGATTTGGCGGGGCGCGCTGAAAGTAGCTACATCTATAATCAGAAATATATTATTTATCGCGGGACATGACCGGTTATATTTTATTCAATGGGAAAACAGAAGCGGCGCAGGTTAGGCGAGTTACTCCGCTCAGAGAAACACATGTGGCCTCTTTTCCCTTGAATTTAAAACAAGACGCGCATCAAAACGAGAAACGCGCTTCCCGTGCCGGCAAGAAGTCAAACTGGGAGTATAACGGAAGTGTAGAACATGCGATCGCATCTAAAAATCGCTGAGGAATAAAGCAATGTTTTGACCCACAAGCACCGATCAGAAACAGGCCTTTCCTATTTCTCCCTCGGTCAAGGGCATCCGTTTCATTATAAAGCTAGCGCCGCCAAAACAAATATTATTTTTCATTATCTTTCTCGCTGGAAAGGGGCTAAAACAGCATGTGTCTGTATTAGATGCAGTAAAGCGCAGCTGCTGAGACATAGTGATCGGTCACTTGATGTCAGAGGTTCAAAGGCAGGCGGGCAGAAGTGCAGGGAATTGGATAGGTCAGAGCAGACTAAAGGACAAGCCTATCTCTAAGACTCTCTCTCCTGTGTCTATCCGGCTCTCCTGGAGTTCTGGGCGGTATCTGAGAGCAACACACCCTGTAGGTGGAGAGACGGGCTGGGCGGGAGGCTAAGAGGCCAACGAGAGGTGACCATCAAAGACTGCTGAACTGAGCCTCAGACGTGACGGTGAAATGACTGGAACCCGCTCGCCGCACCTGTCGATGGACGATAAAATAAGAATATCCTGACTTTATCCCAAACTATTATAAACAGCATTGTGTTCCTTCTTATACTCTTAAAAAGATGCTTCATGATGCCATAGAAGAACCAATTTTGGCTGCATGTTTCAATCCGGAATCTATATAAAGGTTCTAGATAGTTTCAGCGTCAACATTTACAAACGTCATATGGGCCAAACTTCACTTCCGGTAGACCTCCTCAAAAATGAGTAGTTTGAATTTAATTAAATATGATTAATAAACAATAAAATATGAATATAATTCAAATTAGTTCATATAAGTTGCATCCAAAATAAATGGTGGGAACACAGATCAGAAGTTGACTTTGGGCCAGTGCATGTGTCCGATAAAACCCTCTATAATGAAGGAAGTTATTTAGATTGTAAAAAACGAAAACCGAAACATGTTCTTACACTATTGAAATAACAGCGATGCCATATTAGAACCATTTTTGGTTCCACAAAGAACATTCAGTCAAAGGTACTATAAAAAAACATCTCTTTCTTACTTTCTTATAATCTGAAGAACCTTTTTTCACCACAAGACATTGAATTCTTCAGATGTTAAAGGTTCTTTATGGAACCAAAAGGTTCTTCTATAGCATAGAAGAACCTTTTGAAGCACTTTTTTAAGAGTGTATATGGCATCGCTGTGAAGAGCCTCTTGCAGACTTTTTGTAAAATTTGTAAAAAAAATTAAATAGTGACAGCACTTTAAAAATGCATTTTCTCTTTTACACAATTTAACATAAAATATGAATGTAAATAAAAACAAGTTCATTTAATTTAAAGGTATAACTGCATTATTTTTATTAAAAAAATTTTACCCATACCAAGAAATAGTTCTTTCCTGCATATTTGGGAGAACCAGTAAAGGTCACCGTGTCACTCGCAGCATTATATACAAGATGTAAATTTATGGGGACTGGGACAAATGTTGTGTAAGTGTCCCCTCTCCCCAGAGTCCTATGAATGAGCCTCACCGCTGAGAATCCTGGTGGGTCCCCGTCATCACTCCACCCCCCACCTCCGATAATGGCCGTGCGACCCAAAGTTAATTATTTATTATAATCGATGATCACACACGGTACACCGTTATGAACTTCTCTGCGATCTCTCCGATTCATCCGTTGTAATGAACAGAAGATAATTGCACAATTGAGCCCGACATGTGGCAGAACAGCGCCTTGCGTAAAAGGACAAGTAACACCATCCTGATGCTATTGAATGTGTCGAGATCTCAGCAGAAAATAGCACAATCCACAGAGAGAGAGAGAGAGAGTTTTCAACAACGACAAGCTTTAATGCAATTACAGTAAAGCATCCAGATCTAGAAATACACTCCAGCCTCTCTCTCGGAGCACAGATGTGCCCCTGAAGAATATCATCTGTGAATCCCACCCACCCACCCAAAAAAAGTGTGTTTAAAAAAGAAAGGTTGGAGAAAAAAACGTCTTAAAAATTACAGAAGGTGGATCCTAGAGCACATTTTCCCCGCAGCTCTTGTGGTTGTGTGTTAATTCATGCGCGCTCTCTCTCTCTTGTGCTCTTAAATGGAACCCCATGAGGTTCCAGAGTTGCTGCACCTTTCATTAGTGTCGGCTCCAGTCTTGCTGTCCGGGCATCATTAGCAATCTCAGAAATCAACGTGTGACGACGGGTCATTCTTCATCTACCTGTCCGCCCGCGTGGCCACCAACTCCCCCCGTCCACACTTCTGCTGTATATATACATACAAATGCTGTGAGCAGGGGTGAAAAAAACCCAACGCGCCCCTTTTTCTGTCTTGACTCACAGTCTTTGTGATGCTACACTCACTAAAATACTTTTACAATAAGGTTGTTCACAGTAAGTGCATTAGGTGTCATCAACATAAATAACATTTACAGCATCAAACAAAAGATGGTTAAAAATATTATATCGATTATACCAATTTTACAGTAACAGATACTTGTAATGTTCCAAAATATACATGTAGAATAATAAGTATTGTGTATTATTTGTTCACATTGTTTATCAACTATCGCCTTAGCTGATGTCAGATACACAACGTTATTGCAAAGTGTTACAGAAAAATATCATAAAATTATAAAAGGTGTATGCAAGTTACTGTAGCTCAGCTGGTAGGGCATAGAGTTGGCAACCTCAAGGTCACAGCTTTAACATTTACATCATTTAAGTGTCTGCCAAATGTGCAAATAAAAAAAGCTTAAGTCTCAATAATCTTTTGTTTAACTCAACTTTTAAAAAAATTGCAGACACTTATAATTGCATTTGTCACAATGTATAAAAAAGATGTAATGTATAAAATATAACGTTTTTTGACACTGGAAGGAACTAAACTTCGCTGCTTTTATAAATCAGCTACAAATGCAAAAAACTCTTTAATGGACATCTGAATTTTTGAGGTATTCATTTTTAATGTATTTCCCACTGTCTGTTTGTGTGTGTTTGTGTGTGTGTGTGTGTGTGTGTGTGCGCGTGTGTGTATTTCTTCTAAACTGCACTGCCCTCTGTTGGATATCAAACAGCACAGGAGTGGAAGAGAGAAGAGCATTTCCACCTCAGCAAACACTGAAACATGCTGTGTTTTTACATCACCTTTAAGACATAGAGCATTTTATGTGCAATTGACTACAATCACATAATCTGTTTCTTTGATTCTTATTAATCTTAGTTATATAAACCAAATTCTTTTAATCGAAATTTTAACCTCAAAGTTAATAACTAATTGTTTGACATCATGAGGATCCACAGTCAATTCTTATTTCTAATATTGTTAAAACAGAGCAGTGTAACGTTTACACGAGGGCCGGCGTCAAGGTCCTAACTCTGTAAACATGTTCGGTCTCATTTACGCTTCATAAATACAATCTTTCTTCGCTCACAGCACATGTATCGACATTTAGGCACACCTCATTATCTCGTTGCGTTCCTCCTCAAATATTTGTTTTTGGATGGAGTCGTGGTGGTTAGCTTAAATTTGTCATTTCCTGTTCTCCGTATATCGGCCTGTAAAATATAAACACGCCGCACCTCGGCTGACATCACCGCCAAATGTCCCAAACTCTGAAGGTTAACAAGAGATCCGTCCACGCCATAAAGAATAATTAGAGCCTTGCAGAAACACAGAAGACACTTCGAGACCCTGCGGATCTACAAAACCCAGCGCTTCGTTTCCAGCCAAAAAGTTCCGTCCTGAAGTCAGAAGCACGTCGGGTCGAATAACCCAATTAAACATCTGAAATGTGATTGGCATCTAGTTTGAATGACTCTCGCTACATCATATATCCTCTGCCAGGCTTAGTTTAACTGAGGCAGCATTTTACAAGTGTGGGTTTGCTAAACTTGTTTCCACATTTTTACAAGGTCATTAACTCATGTAATGAACTCTAAATGTACTGCAAACAACACTTGATTAGAAACACAAGCATGCAGCACATTTCTGTATTTAATTTAAGCATTATGTCAATGAGTTATGACATCTGTTTTTCGCTTAGGGTCGGGTACACGCACGCACGTGTGAGTTTTGAGCTCGTACAGAGAAGGGTTTTCTCTCTCTGTTCCCACCCACAAACACGTTAATGTCGCGGACTGGATAATGTCCTTCAGCACAACAGATGCTCTCTTAAAGGGGCGGCTCTTGTGGGGCAGAGTTTGGCCCTGCTGCAAACCCCCTTCCCCCCACTGTCCCTTTAAATCAGGCTTTCACGCACATTAAAAATAGAACGAATGCGAACAGAGGAAAAGAACGAATGCAGAAAGAGATGTGCAGGATGATGCATTCACTAAAAGCATCTAAAAACACAGGCAGGGGTCACGTGATGTCACTCCTTCAGGGCGTGCAATACCTTCATGTTTTTTATATTAAAATAGCAATGTCACTGTCGCCTCATATCTGTTTTTGGTTGCTCTGACAATTAAATAGGTTGCGTTTAGACTTTTAATGTTTTTCCCCTGAAGACTTAGTAAAATTCTTTCCTATCCTCCCCTATAACAGCTGTGATTCATCCTCTCCCTAACCTTTATAGCGACACAGGCCTGTTTCCTCTATGCAAATGACCTGTTATGATGGTTAGAAAATATGTCAATCACTAGGGTGGTCGTAATTTTTGATCACTGTATGTGACCCATTATTTAAAAAAAACAGCTTAAGTTTTTTTTTTCAAACATATAACATTTGAGTGAAATGTCTCTCGTTATTTCAAAAGGGTTTTTGGTCTGAAGATACATATCTGAAAAACTTTTTTTGGACTTTTGGACTTGGATTTTAGAAAAAAATTATATTTATTCAAATGTATGATTTCGACTGAATAAAAAGTGCATATACCAATAAGAGCACAGAATAGATTAAACTGACTATGCTTGTCAAATAAGGATAAAATATGAATAAAATATGAATTAGTAAGTGTTCTGAAACTTTTGACCGGTAGTGTATATACAGTATATGTATACATCGAGAGAGAGAGAGTGAGAGAGAGTGAGAGAGAGGCGAGAGAGAGAGAGAGAGAGAGGAGAGCGAAAGATAGAGAGAGAGAGAGAGAGAGAGAGAGAGAGAAATAGGAGAGAGAGAGAGAGAGAGAGAGAGAGAGAGAGAGAGAGAGAGAGAGAGAGAGAGAGAGAGAAGAGAGAGAGAGAGAGAGAGAGAGAGTGAGAGAGAGAGAAAGAATAGACCACTTCGCAAGATGTAAACACTGATCTAGAAGCATCTCAGTTTTTAGGTTTTATTTATTCATTATTATTATTGTTATTATTTTAATTATAATTAAATCGTGAACATATTTGTTTAATTTTAAATTGGTTATAAACATTCTGCTGGTTGTATTATGTACAAACGTTTGTGTAGTGAAACAGGAAGCTCTTTCAGACCAGCGTTAAACGAGCGTTTATTACGTCATCCAAAGTGGTCTATACTGTGTAAAAGTATTTGCATTAAATTACACTAAATACTAAACATTAGGAATTAAAAATGTGGCTTCAATAAATGGCCTCAAACAAGCATGGAAGATCAAGAGCGATGAAAATACTTTTTCTATTTTTATTTTTTATACATCTAAATTCCACCTTAAATCTGCTGCACAACAGGGACAGTCAGCGTCTGTTTAATGATGTTTGGGGCAGTTTAGGTTCCACGTGACCCCCATAGCCACACATGACCCGTGCACCCGACATGCTATAGGAACAGAAGGATGTAAGAGTGGAGAATTGAAGAGGAAGGGTTTGTTTGTGAAGTGTTGAGGAGGAGATAAGCTGATTGAAACTGAGAGACTCCTCCATATCTAAATGTAATCTTTGCACTGGATGAGGTGAATACAGTATCAGAGTATAGGATTGACGTTTGTGAATGATACTGAAAGAAACGGAGGGAGAGACGATATAACATATCCCGCCTCCCTCGCCCCAGTTTACAACTGCGTACATTTCTTTCCCATTCTGCGAGGTGGATTTTATCACTTTAAGTGCATTTTTCCTTCGCTCTAAATGCTGGAGTTTC
Source organism: Triplophysa dalaica (assembly GCF_015846415.1). Lineage (NCBI taxonomy): Eukaryota > Metazoa > Chordata > Actinopteri > Cypriniformes > Nemacheilidae > Triplophysa > Triplophysa dalaica. The sequence continues at coordinate 20,102,873 of NC_079558.1, forward strand.
AAGCGCTGAAAGTTGCATCAGATTAGAGGAGTCGTGACATAAAGAGAATTACATGATGAATTAGATGGAGTTTTTATATTCTCACCGGACAATCGCTTTTTCGAGTTTTCGACAATCAAGTTTTTTAGGGGTACGATTTTAAACACGTCATCAGACAAAAATCTGTATTGTTTACTTTAAATGTTAACGCACCTACAGATGGTCACACATTTCTGTACTTCTTTGTTGGGAAAGTGTGGTTCTCACGGAAAAAAAGATACGACCGTATCGGGCTATTCATATTATTCATACGACCTTTTGACATGTATGTTTATAACGGATAAATACCCGCTTTCATGTCAAATAATGAATAAACTCCTGACAGGATTCCTGTGTGTGGTCACATTTGATAATCGCTAATAATTTGCACACTCGTATCGGCACTCTTGACAGCACAAGAATCAAACTGAATCTAATTTATCCCTTTAAAGAATCCATCATGTACATCCACGACCTGCCCCGATGCCAAATAAACCTCCCAAACCTCACCGATTTGTCTCCCTGACAAAAAGAGAGGGAGGGACGGCGACACGAAGAAGGCATTCCAATCGATGGTGGAATCCCTGGGATTCGGACTCCAGCTGAATATTTTCCCTCGACTTTGCATTTTGACTCTCCTTAGCAAGTCGCCACCGGGGAGCGAGCTTGTTTCCCCTCTCTGCCTCATCAATAGCTAAATCCTGGCAAACAAGTGACACGGAGAAGCAGGGATCAATAATCCGGCCTGCGTTTTCCCCTCCTTCTGGTCAAATGGTTCTGCACAGTTGACAGGCATGACAAGCCGAACATGATACAAAATCATTATCAGCAGGCCATGGAGATGAGTGCAGAAAAACATGACACGGGCATTAATGGCCATAGCGGGCGCTGAATAAACTAGCTGCTCGCTAAAGGATTTGTCAAGTGGAAAAAAGATGCGGGCCAAACTTCTCCCTGCCTATCGATTTTCAGCCGGTATCGAGCCACTGGAAGCGAAATCGCAGTCAATATGACACCGCGGTGAGCGGGGAATGTCAGCGCTGAAAACGTTTTAATTTGGACTTGTGTAGGATACGCTCGCGCTCCGATCGTCTCGTGCTCACACGCTGGTCCGATACCCCACTTTAGTTTAATGAGCATAATATGAGAAAGTGTTTTCTCACGCGCGTATCTGTTGCTTTGCTCGTTTTTCTACAAGAGTCAATAGCACACATGGACATCCAGAAGATGATAATGTAGATCAAACACAAGTATTGGTAACACTTTACAATAAGGTCCATTAACATGCGTTATCATTGGCGGACTATCAATCAGCGTATTTCTACAGCATATCTATGTTAATCTTACATGTGTTCATATTTATAGAGTGTTAGTTCATTGTGCATTAGCTAATGTTAACGAATGTCATTTTTGAATTTAGCATTTTTAGTAAATGTTACGATTGAACCAACACTGAACATACTTACGTATGCTTATTGCAATTGTTGACCGAAAAAAATCACTTTAAAACGTCTAAATAGTAAAACTATCAAGTGTATGTTTTTTTGCAATTTGAATGCACGTGTGTGGTATAATGAAAAAGTCAAGCACCTTAAAACTTCAGCCTTTGCATTTTATATCCATCATGTTCTTGTGCCGCACGGATTAATGAAATAAAATGAATTATGCAGCCTTTTAATAAGATCGCTATATATAAAATGTCATTTTTTCGTCATAAATTAGGTCTGTCAAAAAAAGTGAACGTTGCGTCACTGACCCACTAATGTTGGCATTACATAACCACATTTTATGATCATCATATTCGTACTCCACCTGACCCATTTTTCTTTCTAAAGTGGATCGTTCACACAAAACCTGCATATTCCGTATAAAAATTTACGCCTTATTTGTTTATAAGAACCAGGTTAACCCAAGACATATTAAGAAAAAAGCTTATATTAAGCCTACTGTAAAGGAGTTCTGTGCGTATTTGACAGATTGATATTATTTATTGTTGAGCTCAATAGCGCTTCTCCTCTGGCTGGTAAGACTCACAAATTCTTTCGCTGGATGTTGCTGTGTCAGGAGCTTTAATAAGACCCAGCGTAAATAGCTCATCTCCCGTCTTTCATTAATTCACGCTTATTGGCTTTTCGGAGGCAAAAGGAGAGCTTCTTTAAGCGGGCAAGTGTCTCAACTCAATTAAAAATGAAAATCAAACATTTTATAGAGGATGAACTATTAACACAAGCTGATGAATATAGGTCATACCACAAAGAGAAAAGCTTATTAATTATATAATAAGGCCAATTCCAGCTATCAGAGGCTGTCAACTGATTCCGGATGAGAGAAATAAATTGGCCGGCTTGGGCGAGGAGCTCATTGAAAGCTTGTTTACAGCGGACGGCGTGCGAGAAATCGTCAGGTTAGGTAGCGAGTTGATTGAAAGAAAAAAAGCCGATTAGTCCTTAACACCGGGACACGGACAACGTCAGGAAGCAGAGTAATCCAGGTCAAAGAGGAACAGGGTCATCACAGAAATTAACTTTTTGTTCATTAATTTGTCTGGATTAGTCGAGGGCAGAATGAAAGCAAATCTGCTCCAGTTTTCCTTATGAAAATCATTTAAAAGTGTACATCAATTGTGGCTGATGGGTGACATTGGGGTTAATCAGCCTGATGTGTCCTTTTAATTGCTTTCTATTCAGAGTAAATTCATTAGATAATGTTCTCTTCGAAATTCCTGAATCAATTTAACAGAAGAAAACCACATTAACAGCTTTGCTTTCATTACGCCGCGGCGTCGCCAGACCCGGGCTGGGCTTCCTTTAGGTGAACGCATTTGTGTACTGTGATTAGTTACAAGGGATTTATTTCAAATCCATTCTTTTCTCCATTACCGATTTGCCCAAATTCGACGCCGAATTATAACAATGAAATAAGCCCCGAAACCCCATTTAATCAGAGCGAGGCGGTTCACTCGAAGGCCCGTATCGCTAGCACCGGTTGTTATTTGTGGTTAATTTGGACTGATTACGATGTGGGTAGTCTTTGGCCCGAGGCGGAGAGATGCTGGAAGAAGAGGAAGGAATGGCAGCAACACAAGAACGCTTTCTCTGTGGCTGGAAGAACATAAAGGAGAACGCTTGGCGTTGTGGGACGTGAGAATTTCACAGTCCTAAATGTGTCAATCACGGTATTTCAGGACTTTGTTTGAATCATTAAGATGACGGTCAGCATTTAAGTGTCATTTTCAAATGACTGTGCGAGTTTGGCCGTGGGGTAAATTTGGTGACGAAAGGGAGGAAGATGGGGGGGGTTATTATTTGAGCGACAGTGAAGTGATAGCTGCTAATTTATCAATTATGTGAAGAGGATGAATTAGATCCTCTTTATTTCTTTGGGTAACAGCCCTAAAACCCCTGTGGTACAATCACTATGATTCTTAACCACAAGTGGCTTTGTTTGTGCGTTTGCTTATATACACAACAGTGGCCAAAAGTGATGTCGGGATGGCATATTTGTAAAGTATTGGCCCCTCAAATCTAAACTGGACAAAACACTAAACTGTAAGTTAAGTGTATAATTAAATTCATATTTATTTTCATACCGTATGTGCTTTTTGCATTCTTTAAATGTTGCAATGTTTACATGGAAAATGAAAGAAATAATTTTTAGATTATAAAATATAAAGTACGCACGCACAAACACACACACAGACACGCACACAGACACGCACACACACACGCACACAAACACACACACACACACGGAATATGTATGGAACATATATATAGAAAACATACAGAATAAAAATATATAAATATAAATTCTACATCTATACTGTATAGATTCCATACATATAGAATATGCAGAATAATATTTCGAATATACAGACAGAATATTTACAGAAATCAAATAAATCCATGATATTATAGCAAATTTTAATGTTCTTGAAACATTCAAATTGGTCTATAATTTTCTTAAGACTATAAGACATTAAATGAAGCGATATTATACAATACATACATAAATGTTTATATGGCGTAAAGTTAAACGTATTTTGAAAGCCCATTTGCACAATTTTGCACAGCTGGAATGCTGCATCGACTGATCAGTAAACAAATTGGCCTAATTAAACAACACTGAAATTGACTGACACCCCGACTCGAAAGCAAAAAAGCATAAAATACAAACAAGCAAAGTAGCTATCTAGTTAGTGTTTTCATTCTAATTGATTCTCAGATGCTGTTGGCTTTATTAGCAAACAGACCCAGTTGCTTCCTCTCTGTTCAACTCATCCAACACACACACAAACACACACACACCTTTTTCTCCTCCCCGAACCCACCCACTCCCCTACAGCCGCCCCATGCCGAGCCTCCACATAATCAAGGTAATTTGCCTGAACTTGTGGGAATATTTACTACAACCACACCGACTCGCTTTGATTGATATCTACCCCTGTGACTTATTAGGCATTGTCAGAGGAAAGGCCCTGCGGTGATGTTAAATAATTTTTCATTGATAATCACCCTGTCACTGCTATCCAGACAACTTTTTGAAGACCAACCTGACGGAGAGGGGAGGGAGGCGGAGCTGGGGGCTGACACAAGGCCTCTTAATTTCTTAATAAATGCTTCTTTGGAGTAGGACAGGGATTAGGGCCGAGAGAGCTGTCACGGGGACAGGTGAGAGAGGAGCTGGCAGCTTTTAATTTCTCTGCGTGGAACGATGAGGCTCTACAGAGACTAATCTCCTTATCAACATTGAGCCACCGCCTGAGGGCCGGTGCTGCCATTCACACCCAATCACCCCCCCATCCCTGTTTCCCTCTCGGTTACGCATGCTGGAATCTACTTAAAACAATATGTGCCAAGTTCCGTGTCACGGTTATTCAACAGGGATGCAGACGGCGATCAGAGAAAGATTTTGAAAAACTGCAAACCTGATCTTCTTGTTGCCAGCGAGGTTCTTTGCGAAGAGCAACGATGATGGAAGTTAAACAGTCTGAAGGCCCACAGACCGCCCATAGTCCGTTCAATGCCTGTCTGATACATCATCATAAGAACGACAAGACATGGAGAAGGATGCAACACTTCTTGAAGAACAAATCAATGGATTTGCAAAAGCTTTCTAGGTCAGTGGCATCTAATTATTGCGGAACATTCAGTTTTACTATTGGGTTGTTTGAAATGATGGTTGGGTAAATTTTAGACAAACCCAACCACTTTAAATGAATTTATGGTAGATTACTTATTGTCAAAAACGTCCACATTGGACCCAACCATCAGTTGGAAAAAAGAGAATTGGGGTTTAACCAAGCCAGCGGTTAATATAAACATGATGGTCGGGTTTGTCCATATTTTACCCAACAATGGATTTCACCAACCCAACATTTTTTGTTAATAACACTAAATGTCTAAACAGGCTATGATTGGTTGGTTTGCAAAGTGCCCATAAACCTTTCCTGTCTAAATGGCAAAATAAACTGCAAACACGAGTCAAAAGTACGGCCAACTTCCTAAAATAACTCCCACCACCTAAATTTACATTTATCTCCTTCATCATTCAAATATCTGAAATTATCGTGACGTCAGATGAAAAGCGAACAGAAACACCCAACGCTTCTTGTTCCCTCTAGTATGCAGGTACCTGCTGCTTTATATTTTGTGCCGTATTAATATTAATGTCCACGCGAGTGTAGCTCTAAACAGGAGGAGTGGCAGAGGCGGTTTAAAGCGTGTAATGCGAGATGACACATGGAGCAGATCAACAGCTCTCGTCACGGCCTTTCCTGCTGAGATGTCTCTTCACCTTCCACTCCAGACTTGATCAATTACTGTCCAACGCAGCGACCGGCTGCATCTGAGAGGACTGCCACACCGCCGAGTGGTTAGCGGTCTCTTTGTGTTAGACGAGGGCATGTTCTTCTACGACATAAAAATCTAAAGTGTCAGAGGTGAATCCATGCACTGTTGTGTCCTCACAGGAGACTCTGGCTCTGCAAGTCCAAAATAGGCCATTGACACGGATGACAGTGAAGCTGAGTTGCTTCTTAAAAGGAAATAAAGACACTCAGGTGCAAAAAGTGCTGTAAGTATGTTCACTCTGATAATGTACTTAAGGTGCTCTAACTAAAAATATATATTTTGTTTTACTTGTTTTCATGGTGTCTCAAAACAGCACAGTTTAGTACAATTAGAAATATGTTTTAAGAAGTACTAAAAACCTATTTTTAGCATATTAAGTATTCAATTAGTGAATGAAAAAAGAGCACTTTAAGTACATTTAAGTGTATTAGAAATAAAATGCATAAAGACAATACGTTAAGAATAGAGCAAATAAATAATCTTTAATAATTAAAATTTATAAGAATATGATGATATCATGTATGCTCATTCTGAACATTTAATATAAAGGGTGTATATACTTTTAAGTACAAAAGAGTAAAATTATTACTCTGAGAAGAATAATGTAATATGCATGTAAGGGATTTAAATTTCAGATAAAAGCAAATGTGTCATTATGTAAAACAAACAAACTTTTTGCATCACATTAAATAAATACTTAAACGTAGGACCTTACTTTGCCAGTTTTTAAAATAAGATAGATATAAATAAGTATAAAGAGGTAAATAGGAACATAGAAAGTGGCCTTAAATTGTAAATTACATTTATAATTCAAAAAAAGTATTGTAAATCTATACACAGTATACATATATTTATATTTATTTATTTTATTACAATTAGTTGTAGTAGAAAATGTAATTAATACAATTATTTCTAATCAAAATAAAAATGCACCTAATTTATTATAAATAATTTATAATTTCACTATACATTCTAAAACCAAGATGGATTAATAGATATTATGCTATGGATTAATTGCAAAGTACAGCATAACAAACTTTATGTTTAAAAGTAGACCAATTACTCAAATAGTCTTTACAAACCCATTCAAGTTAAAACTAAAAGGTCTGTAAAGCGAAATGTCAAAGGAGAACCATTCAAAGTTCCACATATTAACTTATTATCTTTAGTTCTTAATAAAGTAGTGCTTTAATGAACCTATAAGCCATTGATCAAAGAAACTCTGAACGTTTTCTTCTAAATACAATAAAGCAAACTCAAGACCAAGACTAAAATGGTTGGCGATCACGATCAGAATATGGTTCTTTATAACCTTTATATTAATATAAATACATTCTTTAATGTTTTTTTTCCAAATCTCCTCCCATGTACTCACTCCTCAGTACTGCGGTTTGGTACGCGGGCCGAGGTGTTAAGCTAAATGATCCCGACAGAGTTGCCTTCGTCTCACGAGGTTAAAATCATTTCACTGGCCAGCTCTGGAAATTGCCTCTCACTTAGACAACTTCAGGTGGGCCAGAGCCCAGTAATCTGCAGCGCCTAATGAAAAGTTTAAAACATCGGGTGAGGGGTCAGGACCTCCCAGCCCGCCGGAGTTCCAGTGTAAATCGTTTGAATCAAGCTGGAGTACAGCGTCTGAAATCGTATCCCTGCGAGGAGCGGAACACGCAGTAAAGGCGCTACAGCTCATTAACTTCACCCTCAAAACAGATTATCCCGCAACTGCCCATTGGGGAGCCGGCCGCGTCCGATTGGCCGGGAGGGCGTTCGTCTGTATTGATCAGCCAAAACCAATCGTGTGGCTTTATGTGCGCAGTTATGGCAAATATTTATGGAGGAACCGTTAGCCAATCATTGAAGAGCGATAATGGGAAGAGTGCAGCTGGGGTCGCTCTAAAACGGTGATCTCATCGGGTGAAAATTGGCGGACGGGCATTTATACGATGAACTAAAGCAGCTGTCGGTACGTCACTCAATACTCAAAACTTTATTGTATTCGAACAGGTGCCGTTTCTATAATCGCTTTTAGTGCGTCTACGTTCAGAGTTTTTAATCATTCCTCGACTTAAAACACATCTTATCATACTGTACGTGTAATTCTGGCATTAAAGGTTCGGCTCGCTTCCATACGCTCATATCCATAAAATATTACTAACAACCAGCCTTTAACTGCAATCTCTCTTCATGTCTGGCGTGAGAGCTTTTGAAAGATCTTGCATTAAGTCAGCGTGGCCTTTAATGATTACCGCGAGAGGGGAGCTTTCATTTCCCCAACCCCAGAAGATCACAGGGGACGAATCGCAGCACCCTTCTCCCTCGGCGCCGAAGGGAGGTGATTAAAAACTTAGCAGTGAATTGGACCATCAGATCCCCTTTAAGAACCTGTTCTCTCCTCCTCTTCTCTCGCTGAGAGGAGCTACCTGGCTCTTTTACGAGAGGATGCATCATTAATGAGGATGAGAGAGTTAATCATTTTCACATTCATTCCAACAATCCACCCATTTCCACTCGACATACTCAACCCCTCCACTCCCGAACGCTACGAGATAACTTGAAATGTATATTTCATTCTAGAGCCATAGTTCATGCTGGGTCGCGTCATGTAGATGTTCATGAGATCATCTCACGTGTTACTGTGAAGCTCACCAGGCCTGAATATTTTATAAAGTTGTGAAACATAAAATAAGTCATGCTGTTCATTGAATTGTTTTCATTCGCTCATTAAAATGTAATTTTAAATTGAATTTAAATAATTAAAGATTTCAAAGCTGATTGAAATGGATTTGCTCGATAACTGTTTTTTGTTTATGTGTCAACCGAGTTAGCAGCTTCTAAAAGTCCAGCGAGTCTCCTCATCGATTCGAGTATTCAAATCGGAAACATCGTTGATAAACCAACCGAGTCCACTATCAGTTCTTCAAATGGACCAGACAGGCTTTCAATTGACTTGTTGGAAAACAAAGCTTTAGCTTTGTTGCTTTTAGCGTGTCCGAAGCTGTTGACTCTACAAGCAATGTGAAGTCAGATCTGTTAGTGATTGTTTGTGAATGTAAAACATCCGCACCGCCTGTTTACATATGTAAAGTCAGCGCTAATTGTCTGGTCTGATATTCCCACTCACAAACTGAGCTGCTTGGTCTTTAAACCGAATAAAAACACGTTAAATGCCCTTTGTTTGACTGTTTGCCTGACAACATTTGATGTTTACATTAACTTAAAACTGCAAACCATAACTTTCACCTCTCTATCGCTATATTTGTTGGAAACATCAAACTGAAGATTACTTAACATACTTTTCTTTACGTAGGTCAAATCAAATGAAGTCAAAACATTTTCCATAAAATCATACCTTGCAGCTCAAGCTATAAATAATTATTATTAGGGATGCACTGATATATCGGCCAATAATCGGTACCGGCCGATGAAAGCAATTTTAACACTGCCGGCCGATCGTTTTAAAACAGGTGATGATCTTGTTTCCTATGGTAAAATCATGGAAATGTTGAAAAGAATGATACGTTTAAGAATCAATTATCACAACTTTAAAAGAAATCCTTAAGATAATTACAATTAAAGAATTGGATAAAAAAAGAGACAAACCCAACCGTTGGGTTAAAACGGTACAAAAATCAGCCAAAAATCCTGGCTTATGGTTGGGTCAAATATTAATATTTCGTGGTTTAATTCAATTGTTGAATTCAAACTATTTTGACCTAACTATGCGTTGAACATTACCCAGTTGTAATAACCCAAGTGTACACTGTACACCGGGTTGTTTCAATCCACAACTAGCAAAATATTGACAAACTCCAATGTAGATTTAAATTTACCACGAAAATATCCACATTTAACCCAGCCATGTGTTGTTAAACAACTCAGCGTCTTAAGGAACTAGACAAAAGCCATGTTACAGTCTTAAACAAAATGAGAAAACTATATTTTCTACTTTCCAATAGTGGTTCTGTTTGTAGATTATTGCTACAAATCTCCAAAAACCTGTTTAACGTTCCTCACTTTTTAGAACCCGAGACGAAATGTGTGTTTCTTCATAAGTCTCTATTAAGCCTTCGCCTCTGCAGGAGTGTGATCGTGAGGCGCGTGTAATGCCACTGTATTCCTCGGTGTGTGGTGTCCAGGTTCAGGAGGTTAGGCTGTTTTGTAATCTCAGACGGTGAGGGTGAGTCCCGACAAGCTCCGCTTTCTGCTCCAGGAGTCACATCATCATCGAGGGCCTCATTTTGCATACTAACAGGACAGGAAAGAAAAGCCGCTCTTGTTCTAGAGGACACACGTGAATAGCGCCCTCCCTCTGTACATGCAACACCTCTCGGGTCAGCCGCAGATAACCTGCCACGCAGCAATGTCGCATGAATATACATTTATGTGATTCTCCATTTCAAAAGCGCTTTGATATACATTAATAATGACTTGAAAGCGCACAGTCGTACTTTCTAGGGCACAAAGCGAACTCTACGCAAGTCATGTCAAAATGATCGTGTTTTTAAAATGCACGTGATGTCATAAAACGCCTGTTTTAGGCCTGAAACACAAATGCAAAGACATTCACATTACTCGCAATACTCCAAAACATAAAAAATGCACATTTTTATGATTAATCATTTTTATATTATCAAGGGGGAGGAGCTCCATAAAATGTTCCACCCTTACTTCCTGTTTCAGTGAAAATTAAATCTCATACGTATCCGTCAATATTTTTGATATTATAAACTCATCAAAAGTGAATCGTACTAAACTTGAATTTATTACTAGAATCAAAGCAATACTGAAGCCCCGCCCCCAACCCTTACGTCATTGCGCGAAAGCAAATCGTACTAAAATCTAAGAATGAGAGAATTAGATTGAGATTGCATATTTGCACAGTTTCAGAACATTACACGCCTTCAGAAACCCTCTCAGGTATAAAATCATGTATTTATACAAGCGTCTGTCCATCTCAAAACGCTACTAAGCACATCCAACCACATTAACGCTTCTAATATTTGGTCGCCGGAGGGAACTGCGATTTGAAAACCAAAGTCCCATTAAGATATAAACGCCCGGCACATTTTACAATCGGTAGGCCATTTGCTAATCATTAAGAGAAACGTAAGATTGCGTTCAAATACCATGCATCCCATTCCTCGATGGATTCATCATCTTTTTGATAACGACTCAAGGATCTCGCAGACTCAACCGGACCGAGAAACCACCACGCCGAATAATCCAAACACCACCGAAGACCATCAGACAGAGAAAAATAGAGGCAGACACATAATCTCCTATTCAGCGCAGGTACTAATGAAGAATTCCATATATTCTAAAATTTAATCAAAACCCCAAAGATTTCAAATTAGATGCAATTTGAAATGCCTGGGGCAGAAATACATGCACTTGCGTGGCAAGGGTATCAGACTGAAAGTTGATATCGTAATTGGTCTTGATGTATTTTCTGTGTTGCCAGGCTGAGGCGTGGAGCTCATAACCATAGACGAATCCTCAGTAGATTACCTGCTCATTGAGAATGCCATCACTCAGGTTGCCTCGTCTCTAAATTACCCCGCCACTAAAGCTCTCTTCTGGAGACGCAGCTGGCCACCAGCGCCACACATGCGTTATGCATGCCGCACCCACTGCACGCAAATATGCTCGGCTGAATATTAAAATATAATTGCCATTCCTTCTAAGTAGCTTAAACCGTTTTGATATTTTCTTTTTAAAACGATTTGGAGTCTCGGCAGTCATTATTTGCAAAGAGGCAATTCATAGTCTAATGACAGCCGTGCCAACGCAAAGACATGCGTTTTTTATTGCTGCTTAAGTCCTCAGCATTTATTTATTTGTGATTTTTGTCAAATGGATAAGAATGTATTGTGGACACGCACAAAAAAAATCACGTAAGGTGTTAACGGCATTATGAAACACTTCCTCAACCACTGTTGAATAGGGTGTGACAGAAGAACAGGTGAGAATTTATTACCGTGAATGCAATTTCTACCAAGATACCATACATAAAACACTTATTGTTGTTACTGTACCAAATGAGAAAAATAATATGAAATCCATACAAATATGGAAAGAATAAATGTCATTTTTCTGACTTATTATCCGAACGCCTACAGTAAGCAATGGTTACCATGGTAAATGCTTGTAATGCTTGTGTGGATTATCTATCTTTTTAAATCGTGTCTCCTTTGCTTTCACAGAATCTTGATTTTTCTCTTTTTTTGCGCTAACACATGAAGCGTTGAGGAATTAAAGTGCATCTGTTTGGGTCTTTAGGGAAAGGGATAGCAGCGTTCCTGAGTGTTTCTGGGAGGCATCGCTCTCCCCTCACATACATTCTCACCTGAGATTGTAAAAATGTCAGCCTGCCAATCACGAGTATTTGAATCTTCTGTTGACAGGCGGAGGCACCTGGAGGATGCGAATATGATAAGTTGTCACCTCGTTGTGGAGAATCTCCATCCGGCCTGCAGAGTGAGACAGTAATCATTTTACAGACCTTCACAGTTTCAAAATAACTTTTAATATTAGAGCGGGTAAAAAAAAGCTGTTGAATTATAAACGCCCGCCGCTGTGGTTCTCCGACATCACCATCTGTCTTTTTGATGGAGATGAGAAGCGGAGAGAGTGCAGAGGTCACCCGTAACGCAGGGACGGCGGAAACCACAGCGCCTGCTGGAGCGCGCAGACCTGAGAGTATTTCGTATGCTCTTCTCATTGGGAGGCAAATCAAACCGTGTGGTCGATCCGAGGTGAAGGAAAGTCACTTAAATTCTCAACCGCAACACGGGGAGTAACTGCATGTCACTTTGCAAAAAATTAAAAGGTGTGAGAAAGAATGGAAGTGTTTGCCATTACTTCAACCTGAAAGCTCAGCTTTATCAAAATCAGCCGATCAGGAGCTCAGAAAACATTATAGGGGAATCGCCCTTTTATAAAATGAACCAATTTACAATTTGTTTTTCTATGGCTAGATGGTATGAGCTTTTTTGTATACTTTATGCGGTAAGCAAAATAAGTGCCTGTGACCATTATTGAATAGTCAAACAGCCGCACAAAAAATTAAAGGTCCAGTGTTTAATTTTTGGGAGGATCTTTTGACAGATATGCAATATTACACACATAACCATGTCTTCAGAGGTGTATAAAGACTTGACATAATGAAGGGTTATGCATCTATTATCTTAGAATGAGTTATTTCTATCTACCTTGCACAGAATTCACCATGCTGTTTCTACAGCAGCCCTAAATGGACAAACTGCTCTACAGAACGCGTTTGTAAATATGTTATGTACTTCTGCAAAGAATAGAAAATGTGACGACATCTTTGTCCTTGAGCGTGAGCGGTGGAGTGAGCCTTTGGAGTGAGCCTTTGGTTGCAATTTGCAACCTCACCACTAGAAGCCGCTTAATTTCATACACCGGACCTTTAAAACTATTGCAAAATAGTTATTCCATGAAAAATGAGTACAATTCATATCTGAAATGTAATAAAATGTTGAATGAATCCCACCACAATGTATTGAACTATAAACGTTAGTAAAGAATGTTTAGCATTGTCTGTTAGCACCCTCTCCTCACACTGCCAACCTGACCACTCAAAGCAAACAAAAGCCTCATTGAAACTTCAGAGCCGTACGTATGCGCTCACTTTTTTAGTCCTTGAGCCAACTTATGTCCAGAGTTGAGCTTGCTTTCTGCACCTGTGCCAATAATTTTGCCTGCGTCCGGCCAAGACCAACACGGCCACTCGGAGCGGCTAACCGCTAACTCACCCTCATAACTGGCTGGTGTTATGTGCCGTCCAGGCGCTATAAAATACTGCACTGTGGTACAATGAGCGAGAGGCCGCGGTGATGTGAATGAATCTGAGTGGTGAGAATCTGGGTACATTCAGCGGTAAATAACTTGAGACTGTGGCCAGTGTCTAGTGAAGGCTTTAAAGCCCCTCGAGGGACCGTATGAGTTTGTGTGTGCTGTTTGACTGTACATGTATGGGTAATTAGATCCGTATTAAATTCGGAGAAATGTTTTATTTGTCTGTCGCTGGGGTCGGTGTACGTGACAAGTTGTACGGTGTCTGCATCCGTGGTTGTCAAACCTGAACAAATCAAATCTAGAGCATAAAACTGAGCTTAGAAAATAAACAAACAATAATTTGAACTGAGTTTTTCTAGCTACTATAATTCAAATAGTGCAAATAAAACACTGAATCAGAGTTGATCGATAAACCGAAGTGGACAGTTTGAACAGATTCAGAGAATTGAGTTGAACATCTGGTATCAAGGTTTCCAAACAACTCTGAATGTAAATACTGTATCATCACTTCTCATTTAGATGCGAGCATAACTTCACTAAATAAGTTCGTAACAAATAACAACCGCAGATAAAAAAGCAACGCTTTATTCACATGATCAACCCTGTTTGTTTTTCCTTCAAGTCGTCGTAGTTGCACATTTCAATGCCCGGATAGTGCGTAACCTTCAAATTTCTGAGAAACTAAAAACTGCACCAAACACCGAGTTTGCGCTGCCAAGCAAAAATACGACACGTTGCCAACACGTCTTGATCCGAATGTTCCAGGGACATGAATACATCTATTATAAATAAACCAAAACAATGAGAGAAAGACGTTATGAATAACTGGCAGATGATTTATTCGAGACAAAAAAGGAAAAAATGTCAGTCGAATTCTGGAAAAAACAACAGCGGTAGCTTCAATCTGAACCTGTTCAGACTGCAAATGAATAATTGATTCCCCCATGATTAAAAAACAATTACAATATGCACAGCTATCAGGTTAAATCTTATTCAGATGCAAGCTGTACTTGTATTTTTGAGTGCGTTCTTTCTGTATTTTTTTATGTGTTAAGCCCCAGAGGTCTGAACATAATTCATTATGTATGAGCATCGGCTTACAGTACTTGACTGCCGATTAATAGAAAGTTTTCAGAATGAATATTAGCAGCGCGTCACGCATACAATATAAGGCCTGTTTGTTTGTGATTTACATACATTGGATTTGAATATTCATGTGCTGTTTTTAAACATATGCATAGTCTTAGAGCATCATACGGGGGTCGAGGGGCACAGCATCTCTGTAATACTTTATTTAAATGTCTTATATGTAACAGCTGGCTAACACATTTCTCATGCACATTAATGAACGCATTGACCAAAGCAGAAATGTTAATTTAGTAAGTATTTGTTCCTCTGCTTGATAGTACAAGATTTCCAACCTTAGCTCCAGGCATTCAGTGCTTTAGATATATTTCTGTATCTGTGAGCGAATCTCTTTCTTAAGAGCTCTGGGAGAGAGAGAAACTGACACTTCATATAGTTTATAGTTTTTAATAGTCGCAGACATAGCAGGAGTAAAGACGAGATCTGCCGTAAGTATGTTTAGTCGTGATAAAAAAACTCCATTAGTTATTAGATTCTGGAATCCCCTGAAGTTTTCTTTTACTTTTAATATTTCACAGAAGAGAAATAGAAATGAATTACGCTTTTAAACATTCTCATGTTAGGAGGGCGGTGGAAACGCAAACATATTGAAGCTTTTTATTTACGAATGATTCATTAGTGTTGTGACGTTTAATGTTATTAGATTACTGCAGAGAAACACAACGATTTGTGTATTCAAAACTAAGTATTGTTTTAAAAAGAAACTGTTACACTGCGAACAGAAACAAAATGGCAACGCTGAATAAATCGTAGGCTAATCATTATTTTGTCTAGTTTCCCAGTAAAAAATCTTAAGATCATCAGAATACATTTATGTCTATTAGGAATCTGCATATTAAATAATAAGACGTGTATTAATTGTTTACATTTCCTATTATTTGGAATTATTTTAAAAAGTTTTGTTACCCTAAATTGTTTTAAAGAACTCCAACATATTAACTGGGAAATATGACAACGCCTCACCTTTCTTTCCTGGCACATCACTGACAAAGACACTTTGAATTCCGTCTCCAAATACCAAACACATGCACCTGCGCACACACACACAAACACACACTTTAGGTTTCTTACAAATCCACTATATAACCCACTCACTTTGCACCCAACGCAAAAGTGTGTTCCTGATCCATTTTCACCCTTTAAGCACTAAAGGTCACGAAATATCTGCAGGGTCAATGACCTTCACGATGTAAGACGATGTTTCCTTACAAGACCTCATCTCAAGGACAACCGCCTATGAGACCATTCCCTTGCAAACATGCATACAAGTTTACCGTGCTGTTGTAACAAAAGGAAAGGTAAAAATACGCCAAACCATATTGTGTTACATTCTATTCTCAATTGTTCCTCGTGGACAGCAATGAGATTTATCAGAGATCAAATGGAGACTTTGGTCTCTTGCATCTCCAGAGAAAACGTAAGTAATCTTACGTCATTCCTCCAGAGTTTAAGCAGAGATCTCAGCGTCTTAGGTTTGCCAACTGTGCTCGGATTTGCCAAGACACCAAAGTCTGCAATCAGAACACAGAGACATTAAAATAAAGAGAGAACGACTGAACTATATATATATATTTTTTTTTGTTAGAGGAAACATATAAAAATGAAATGAAAGCTGAGAACTCCAGTAATTCTCCAGAGCCATGAAAGAGCAATAACATTTTCCTCAGGGACGTCTTGGTTCGTGAGATATCTTATGATACACACATTTCTAATTTTATATTGTGTCCAGTTGGTGTCATGTTGTCATTATTGCTAAACC
This sequence comes from Triplophysa dalaica, assembly GCF_015846415.1. Lineage (NCBI taxonomy): Eukaryota > Metazoa > Chordata > Actinopteri > Cypriniformes > Nemacheilidae > Triplophysa > Triplophysa dalaica. Next base: position 20,119,469 of record NC_079558.1, read on the forward strand.
TCTTAAATTATCCATGTCACACACACACACATACACACACACACAAGCAAAAGCACAGGAGGTGAATCTGGTGCGTTTGTTCCATTAACTTCTACAATCTCATGAATAAGTAACGTCAGTGCTTAAGTGTCTTTCTTGTAAATTGGTTTATACAGCGGCACATACATGAGGCCCATTTCATTTCACTGATGTTTTCATCTGACAGTGGGGGCGGAGCTTCCGACCCAATTCATGTCACTCAGAGTATACTCATGGACAATTCCTTTAACATTATTTGGTATCTCTAGTTATTTAGTTAGTAAATGCAAATCTATTTCAAGTTACAAATAAGCTAAGATAGACTTTGCATGAATCGAAACATAAGGTGACAGTTTAAACTAAGAAATATGAATGTGAAAATGTCACAATTTGTTTGTTTTTTTAAGTTAGAAAACCACTTAAAGGGATAGTTCAACCAAAAAATAAAATCACATATATAACCTGCATGACTTTCTTTCTTCTGCAGAACACAAAAGAAGATATTGCGAGAATGTGTCTGTGGGTTTGACCAAACAATGGAAGGCAATTGGGCCCAATGTTGTTAAGTGACCAACATTCTTCAAAATATCTTATTTTGTGTTCTACAGCCGAAAGAATGTCATATAGGATTGAAATGACATGAGGGCGAATAAATGATAACATCAGGCCATAACAATAGAGTCTGAATGTTGTCTCTACATAATGCAGAAACCAGATGTTTGAGGTATATTTATTAAATCTCTTTAAGATAGGAAAGCTGTCATTGTTGCTAACAAGCTTACAGGTCTAACAAACAAACATTAATCTGGTCGTATAAAATCATTCAATTTCCATTATAGAGGGGGCAGAGCCATCGCATGCCCAAAACAGTCCCTTCTACCTGTGGGGGCTTCACCGTGGCATGAATTAATTGTATGTTGACTGAATTAATGGGGTAGAAAAACATGCATATATCTGCTAATACATGAGACGGACGGCGTGCCTGCATGCACACGGGCGCGAGCGTGCATGCTCATCCAAGCATTAGCTCTGCAAAAGCGAAGGAAGAGGGGGAGACGTGCACCGTCTCTCTCGCACTAAGAGGTTTGGTGCTTGACCAATCAAGAGTGAGCGCGAGCATTGTTAAGAACCTGCCGCTCGATGTACGAACTCCGGCAATGTGCAACCTGCGTGCAGCCTCTCCGCAATTTATGAATAAATTATTCGATGCGGAGTCCCCCAGGGGTGCGTCGCGCTCACCCCTCCTAAACTTAAAGCAATTACCGCCAGAAGATTATTGCCACTCAGCTACGGGCCGCGGTTCGACTTCACTGACTGGCAGACGTCATTTTATAACAGCCCGGGAGCCTGTGAGTCGCTGTGACGGAAAATTCATTGTTAGCCCGTACTGTGAACATTTTTACGGAGTCATGGCGATACACGGGACGGTGGGACACAGAGGGTCTCACAAAAACGCATTACTCTTCACAACAAAGTGCGCGACGTTTTTTTTCTGACGCTGACAACGTTTTACCCCTTACGGGAGTCGAGGCGTCCCACCCCTCTTCTCTCCTCTGCGTCTCTCAATTTATTCTCTTTCTTCTGGCTCACAGGTGATTACGGGCGTGCTTTAACCCAAGGGGTTCAGGCCAGGAAAATGAGATGCTAATCGTGCTGTTTTCTGTTTTATGATGGATCATCCCTCGCTGCAGAATCTGTTTTGGTGAGGAACGACGCACGGGCCCATAAGAATTGCGCTGCACAAGTGCGTCGATATAAAGACGCACAAATCATTCGTGACATCAATCTCGGTGTCGAGCTTGTGATATATGGACATCTGAAGGGCAAAAACAGGTTTGCAACATCATGTAAAACACTTCACAACTGTTGTGCAGGACACAATTTACCTTTCAAGAAAGAAATCCTCATGCTCATGTTGTTGCAACCCAGTGTTCTCCTCTGCGAAATACAAAATTAGATGTTACAATAAAAATGTCTGGATGGCAATGATTGTTACTGAACATTATTCGCAAAAAAGTACATCATGCATGTACCTCATTATTTACTTTAATAAAAGAAAACAGGTTGAAACAACATGGGCCGAGTGACTGATGCCAAAATTTTATTTTTTAGATAAACCGTTTCATTGTTTTCTGATATTCTAAACAATTCCTAAAGAGTTTGAGATTTTAGGCCGCATCAAAGAAAAAAGAAGATGTTGAAAAGCACAGCAATTATTAAACTTTCCTTCCACACGTTCTATCAATCTTTCCTTTGCTCACATCATCCGCGGCGCTCAATAGCATGACGCTGTTTTCCTGCTGTCTGAATAAGTAAACAAAACAGATGTTCTCGTCGTGTTCGGTAAATCTGCATGAAATCCGAAATCGCCGCTTTGTGCGGCAGCGGCCTGCCATGTATACAGCACTTGTTGACCGACTTAATGGCGAGCGGCGCGCTTTAGCTGTCAGTTCGCATCAGAGCGGCGAAGAGCAACATCCGTCAGCCTGATATCTGCAGCTCTGTCACACCCCGCCATTCCCCCTTTCTGACTCCTAACCGCCTGTGTCTGCTTAATAAATAACCAGCCTCAGAAATGGCAGAGACGCTGTGCGTTACGGAGACCATCTCGGAGCATCCTACCCCCCCTTATCGCAACACTTAGAGATAACCGAGCAAGATTTGGCACAGCTGGAGAGAGGAAGACTACTTTGATTCTGTTGGATGACTCTCTATCATTCCCTCTTGCCACGACTGACTGCCTCGTCCGGCCTGTTTGTGTCATTTTCGCTACACCCCCTCCCTTCAAGCCTTCATTTTCTCGAACCCTCTTTCTTTCTCTGGCTTATTCTTCTCAGGGTGGCTCTCTGGACCGCTGCGAGCCGCCGACTGCTCATCTGCACTGTCCGTACCCCCTCCAGTGAATCTGTGCGAGTGCAGACATATAAGAGTGTGTGTGTGAGCGCAGGACCTCACGCTCCACATGGCAGTAAAGATGGACAGATGGATGGATGGCCGGATAGATGGACAGATAGTGAAGAGGTGGATGTGTGTGTCTCCTGTTGCGACGGAAGAAGCCTTCCCTCCTCTCTAACACTCATTACTTACCTCACCTCCCACAGGCCCGCGGTGCGAGACGCTACTGTGTTCCTTGTGCCGCCCGTAATGTGTGTGTGAGCAGTTATAAACACTCCGAGCCACGCAAGTCTTGTTTTTCTCTGTTAAAGAAACAAAACAATTTTAGAAACAGCGTCCGTGAGGAAGGCTATCTCACTTTTCTAATGTGATGCATTTCCACATCAAACTTTATTGACCCTCAAACTTGCATGAGACCTCATGATCACTATTTTCAAATAATAAATAAAAAAAAATTCACCGTGCATGAATTCATATTTTGTAAAATCGCAACAGTTTGAGATCAGACTGGACAATCGATAGTAAAAAAAAATATGTACAGTAAACAAAAGTCATTTTATCTACTGTATATGTCCCTTGGATTAGCAACACCGAGTCATTAAGGATAAATTAAAATGATGAACATTATGACATTTCTTTACATCTGGGACATCTGTTAACAAAGTAGGTCGGATGCTAATGTTGTGATTTTAAAAGCAGGAACAAAGCAGTAATAAAAAATAAAACTAATGCCGCTGGAGTATAGGACAGTCATTAGAAAGACTCTTCTGCCGTGTGCAAGCTGGAGTCGAGCGTGTGCGTTTTCTATCTCGAGCTGAAGAACTCCCACAGACTCCAACTGAGCTCGGAGATTCACATAACAAGGTAATGCCTTTAAAAACTGCTGATGCCGAACATAAAACAGGACATGGAAAAAGTGAAAATAAATCCACACAATGGGGCCATCGCACACGCCGCGCACACACACACAGATGAGGGGCACGGCTAGAGTAAATCCTTTTTTAACCTTTATTATTTGGGAGTCATTCATTGAATTATAACCTTGAAATGTGTCCGGCAACAAATGAGGGGTTTTTAAACGGCAAATGGGGCCTTGACATCATAAATGATTGAATCAATGGAAATGATGTAAGAAGAAATGATGGAGGTGTGTTTCAAATTTAAAAGCGATGACATCGCTAAGGAGAGGCAGAAATGCAAAGGTACCACAGCAAAGAAAGCAATGATTCAACAATGGTCTGATACCGCCCTCCCTTTTAACATGCCATGCAAAAATTCCTAAACGCACATGATTTATCAACAACATTCTGACAGATTCTGCGCTCAAGGGGTGGGGAGATAAAGAAAAAGATTCCTAAAAACAAATGAGCTAAAGTATAGATTTTCCCCTTAAAGCATTTCATAGTGTTTAAAAAATAATAATAAAACATATAAAATACGATCTATAAATAATTAAAGTGGATGATTAAATGATATTAAAACCATTAATTTATAAATAAAGTAAAAAACATTTTTTTAATTTTTCACAAACTGACAAACTGGTACTTGAATAAATGAAAATATATATTATATATTAGAATTATTATATACATATAAATATATGAAAAAATACAATAAAAATAAAAATGAAAATAATAATAATTAGCATTTTTATTATTTTATTATAATTGTTATTAATATTGTATAAAAATATTAAAAATAATAAAGACTATCATTATTAATAGCTAATCTTAGTTAATTATGAAGATGATGAATTTAAACCATGCACATTTGCATTTCACTTTTTTATTCTAAACAATTTGACTATGTTTCCGTCTGTTCACCCTTGAGGCAACTACTGTAATATAAACTTGACAGTTAAGCTTGTCAAATAATAAACCACAACATGTATGAATATGTTGTGTTTGGTCCTGACGTCCTATGAGGATTTATCCAACTCAAGAAAAAAGAGCCGTGTGGCTGTACCTGATTCCAGCTTAATGCACAAAAACCACTTCCACACAAGTGACAGACCATATTACCCCCATCACTTCCATTAGTTTTGATTTCTGGATGTCTGTCGAGAGCGGTTACACGTCTCCTCGAGCGAGCGCCTCAACAACAGTGGAGAGAGAGAGAGACACAGTCAGTAAAAATGCAGGGAATCAGATAGGTCAGTGATTCTGAGTGCCATGTCAAGCCATTTACTTTGGGGAATTTAATAATGGCTGTTTGGCCTCTATGGCTATTTGCTCTGCTATTACGAGCCACTGAAATGCTTATGAATCCAGAAAATGTGAGGTAAGAGAGTACTCTAAATTTTCACTGCTTAACCAGAGACTTAAATATGCATAAAGCTCCGCTGGGATTTCTTATGGATAGGCCACACGCAAATGCGCACACAGACATTACACCTACAAATATACTCACACCACACACAGACATAGAGACTTAAGGCTGGACATCAAAAATGTGTGAAGTTTACCGTTGCTGCATAACACGGTCATTTAAAGGGATGCTTTAAACCCCCCCAAAAATGTATCATTTATTTATTCACGGATGGAATTCAGTATAACTGGAACACAAAGAAAGATATTGTAAGGAATGTCTCAGTGGTTTTGTGTCCATAGGGTGGGAGTAAGTGGGGTCTGATGTTGTTTGATCCCCGACATTCTTCGAAATATCTTCTTTTGTATTCTGAAGAAGAAAGAAAGTTTGAAACGACACGACGGTGAATAAATTATGGGAAAAAAATGTGTCCTTTTGTATCATCACAATACATATTTTGAGGAAACTTCACTGTGATATAAAATGACTCAGATGTAATAAATAAAACACCCATGCCAAGTTTTGTTATTCAAAATCATCTCTCTCTGTGACACACACATCTATTTCTGTCTATCTGGGTGAGGGAGCGCGGCGGCTGCGCAGACAATAACACAGCTTCACTCGAGAGCCGAAGGCTCAGTGAGTCTTTAAAGTTTGGGAGAAAGTGTCACACCTCTGGTCCAGGGGGACAGCGAGCACGAAACACTGAGAACGCGGCAGATGCAACACCTCCCAAACTGAAGGGTTTCAACAAAAACAGCAGGCAGAGTGATGTCGACTGGCAGCATGTGAAAATTCCCTCCCTGTTTCCTCTGAGAGAGCCGCACGCCGCAATTACCACCACCGCGTAACAGAAAGAGGGCCAGAAAAGAGATTTGATATTTCTCTGATCTTTGTACTCTTTACAGTAATAGCTTGTTTTGTGCATCTGTGCTGATAGATGAAATGTAAACCGTCGTATTACCGAACCGGCAAGCAGAGAGAGATTCAGTTCTCCCCCTGATCTCTGCAGGTCTCAGAAGCTCGCCGGATGCTCGCGCCTGCCCTCAGGAGCTGGGCGGTTTTTATGTACGATTCTTAGAGCATTCGACATGGGAATTTGCGAGTAAACCTATTTCGGTACGATCCGACATTATCAGTTACAGGATTTCTTCCCAAGATTTTCCACTCAATGGACTGTGTTTTCTACTCAATGAATCAAGGGAAAAAAACGAAAGCAAAAGAGAATCAACTTCAGACGGGATGTTTTGTTTAATGTGTCCTCTTGCAGTGGGCCACAAAAAAGCATTCAGACACCTTTAAATCGGTAGGGATTCATACATGATGAGTTCGTTTAAGGTCACAAATTTGCAAGATATTTCCAAGATACACAGTAAAAACACCTAAAATATAGAAGATGGTGATTAGTTGGAGGAATAAAATTAGACAAAATTTATTCTTGCATATATCGATTCTGCATATGACAGAATATTTTAAAGCTATAGTGAACCAAAAAATTAAAATTGTGTCATCATTTATTCGCCCTCAAGTTGTTCCAAATCTGTATACACTTCTTTGTATTGTTGAACACAAAGAAAGATGTTTGCAAGAATTTTAGCAACTGAGATTTCTTGGGCACCATTGACTAACATAGCAGGAAAAAGTATAAAAAAAATCTGTTAAAGGCAAAATAAAGTATTTTGAAGAGTTTGGAAAAACAAACTACCATCTTCGTCATGGTAGTCAATGGCCCCCCAGAAATCTCAGTTGCTAACATTTGTCCAAATATCTTTTTATGTGTTCAACCAAACAAAGAAATGTATACAGGTTTGGAACAACTTAAGGTTGAGTAATTTATGACAGAATAAAAAAATTTGGGTGAACTATACCTTTAAATATTGTGATGATTTTGCCGTTTATGTCAGGTCAGATAATTAAAAACGGATGATAAATAAATCCATAGTAGAATAAGATCATTGTTTGATTATAATTTATTTTCATAAAGCTTCGTAAAGACTATCATTACCTTTATTTCTTGTCCTATATGGAACAAGTGTGTTGAGATAGAGATGATATAATATCGTCTTTTGAAACATATTAATAAAGCGATTACAAACAGTTTTGAATTTAAAAAAACATGACCTGATCTCAATTAAGTAGATTTGACTGTTTTTACTTTGTGAACCACACCTGCGTGAACTTTGATGAAACAAACTCCCACAAAAAAAATCTCGCCGGGACCGTTAGGCTTAAAGTAATTGCAAAAAATAGCTCAATGTAGTGACGTTAGTTACGAGAACAGCTCCAGCGTCATTTGTTTGCAGAGGCCACTTCTGTCCAAACACAATGAAATTCATGCATTTTTAAATGTGGCTTAAGTGTCCGAATACTTTTTGGGCCAACAAAAATCGATACATGCAAACACAAAGGAAAAGCCCTGCATTTATGACTCCAACTACATGAGAATTAATACTCTTTAAATAATTTAGCTCGCACTTCTGTTCGCCGGGGCTTTGGGGATATCGAACACGCTAAAATCAAGTCTTTGTTTCTGCTTTTTGTTTCAGTGAGAGGTGACACATTGATACAGTGGATGACAATCCATCTCTCTCTCTGTCTCGTTCTGGCTTTGTATCCTCCCGCACAGAATTAAAAGCTCTAATTCACAGTGACACCAAAGGTAGATCAGGTCTAATCTGGTGCTTTAAAACCTTAAAACTTTATAAATTTTGTATAAGGGGATGTTCCAGGCTGTCCATTTCAATCTCACTCTCGTTTCCTTTCAGAGTCGGATGGCATTGTTGTTGTTAAGTGCTGTTCCGGTGACAGCCGGCGCACATCAGTCAGAAATGACTAGCGAGCTGGATCCAAGGGCCTGAACGGTGATCGGGTCGCAGCGGTGGGACCTGTTCTCCTCTCCCCTGAGATGACCTGGCCGCTGACTCCAACAGATAACAGCCAAGTTCAGTCACTTGAAGTAATCCTTTAGTGACTAAAATGACCGGAATGACAAAATAGGAAAACGTGATTTACACTTTCGACATCAATAAAAGCCGACATGCAGGGAGTTGTGCTGAGAAGTGGAAAGGACTTGGAAAGCGGCTCGTGGTTAAAGGAGGAAAAGAAAGAGACAGGAGAACGCCGGATGGAGAAGCAGACAGCGTGAAAGCGACACTTTTCATTGTGTTGAGAAGAGCGAGATCTTTCTGCCTCTCTAACATGATCTGGCCACATGATACTGACAGATCTTTGATTCATTTAACTATAATCACCGAACAATAATAAAGCAACTATAAACTGTGTATTAAGAGTTTGGTTCCAAAATGAGATAACTCTGTTCTTAAAAAAAAACATGTTTTTGGTTGTGTTTTTTTTTATTGTGTTAGTTAGCTGGTTTATTTTGTTATTATGGCTTGAATCAAAACAAAACAACTGCAGTTTGAAAGATTTTAATTGAAATGCACAATAAAAGAACGTATTATCTCAAAAGTTATCTTTTAGTTTAGTTATATTAAAGTTATCTCATTTTGGAACCAAACTCTAAAATGTGAACATATGAATATATTAAGAGTTTTAAAATATGTTTTTACAATTCTGGAGATGTACAAATGTTTTAAAAAATCTTTCTTAAGACTGATAGAAGAAACTTCTAAGAGAAACCTTTTAATGTTAATGAACTGGACTGTACATTAATGGCTGGAATACATCCAGCTTTTATAAGTCTTGTAGTGTATTCCAGCCTTAAGAAAATGTAATGATTTCTCATAAATAAAAAACTTCTTCAAAGAGAAGGTGGTCAGCTTTTTAAATTTAAAATGTGTGCGGTATGTATAATGTTATTCTGTGTATGGGGGGATTAAACTATACAGTGAAAAACAGATGACGTCTCCTAAGAACAAACCATATGTCACGACATCAATAACATTCATGTGTATTCAGAACAATTATGTGACGGTGAGCGATTCTGAGACAATGACACAACGTGCATGAAACATCTGGTCTAGACACGACACAATGTATCGCAACAAAAACAGCATACCATTGTGAAAGAGAGAAGAGAGTCATACAGAAAGACAGAAATAACAGTTCACACAGCTCACAACTTTCTTATATTATAAATGTTAAACAGCATCATATAGTAAACATCATAAAGTATATCCGGACTGAAAGGTTGATGTTTTCAGTGCACGCTTTTCTTACAGAGAACTATTAAGTTGAATGTGACAAATTCGCACATTTTATATGTTAAATTGTAAAAAAATTAACCTATGCTGTTCAATAAGTGGTTTTACAAATTAAAAATAATAGTTTCACAGTTTTACTGCTGCTGAAGAGTAACTGGGGCATTTTGTCACAAATGCTCGATGTGCATTTAATGAACTTTATCTCTTTTCCTGATGATGGAAATGATTAAAAATGTTTTGTTGTTAAGACTTCAAACTAAAACACCTTTCAGGTAAAACGGTGTGACGACTTGCCCCATCCCCCAATGAGCTTTTAAGCTCTTGTGTTTAAAGCACGCTCGTATTATATTTTTGCGTGGAAGATCTGTGTTAAACCCACATGCCGGAAACGATGGAAACTGCAGCAAATGTTGTTTATCCTGAGAATTGAATACATTTTCATAATCTTGCGAACGACGTTCATCACTCGCATCCAAAGAATCTGATGCGCCAATTTAACAGAACGCCTGAAAATTACTTTCACCACAAAAGAGTGAAATACGCAGTCCATAAATTGAATTATAGGTTCATTTCAAAAGGCCTCCCCGGAGTATAAGACACTGGCAAAAATGACGAGCCATAATTTGAAAACATTTCGATGCTTTAAATGAATTGTTTTTTATGCATGACTTTACTGCCAGAAGAAAGAGAAATGTACTTCCTAACACACTATGTTCATTTAAGTGAGAATATTGAGGTCAAAATCTCTGCAGACTCGAGTTTGCGGCGCGAGATGAAACCGCGGTCCCCCGACGACAAAAGGTGGAAACTACGATAAATAAAATATTATGGAGATGGCTCTCTAATATTGCATTGTCACAATCAATTTCCTATTACCCTTCTCACTTTTGATATGGAGTGTATTATTTGCTGCTGAAATTCACTTTATAAAGCCGAGGACTCCGGTTTACATATAAACTGGTCCGGTTCCTCTTCCAGGCCTCTGAAATGAAAAGCCTGTGGCTATGAGGAATGAATTGCGCATTTGAGACGCAATTAGGTTAGCGTGCATACGTCGAAGAGCAATCCTTCTTCCTGCAGTCGAAGCGCTCGTGACGAGAACTACAGCCGGAGCCAAATTGAATCAAATCAGCTACCGGCCTCCGATTAAAGGGGGGCCATATTTTATGACATATATTGTCATATTTTTCCACAGATCTAAAAAGAGATCATTTTTAATAATGCCACTTGGTAGGGTGCGTATTAGTATGTTAAACAGCCAAACGTGTTGGCGTCGAGATGAACTGTTTCTACTTACAAGACGTGACATGTTGTAAACTCTTAGCGGGTTACTATAGCACTCTTCCCTTTCTGAATGACATCATTAGCATGAGGAGAGAGACCCTGTTAGGACGAAACGCTGACGGGAAGTGCGCGCGCGCCGACGTGACGGCAGTTAATTACTCTGCTGGCACCTCTTTCGCAGAGCGAAAAATGAGGGAAATGGGGGTCACGTTTTCCACAAACGGAGAGGAGCGGTGTTTAATGACGTGGCACCTGGTTTAATGTAGTATGCGAGAAGGTGACAGAGAGAGAGAAAGCAATAGAGACGGAGAAAGTCAGAGGTAAAGACAGGCTGACGACGAAAATCAGAAATGTACAGTAAGTGCAAATGAAGCGCCGGGAAAGACTGGAAAAGGGGGCGGAGTGGAGAAAGTGACGGAGAGGAGGTGTGAGAAAGAAAGATAAATGACATGAATGCACACACCACACCACACACACACACACAGCTTTCTCTGCTGTGCTTGGTATGGTAAAGCACAAATGAAGTGACGGAAAGATCAGAATGGGTCAAATCCAATTTATTTGCATGAGGTTAAAGTGAAAGCCATATGAAAATGTTGAGGTGTGGGACAGCTGGAGTACACGAGTGGGTTTGCTTGTTCCTGAATAATGATTGTTGAACACAACTCAATGCGCATTATAAATAATAATTATCATTTCTTTTCCATCTGTCTTGTCGTTTATTGCATTTTGTCTGCGAAGCAGCATTCAAGAAAGTTATTGTACAGTCAAATATATTCACATATTTTTTTTGGGTGCAAGACACTGTAGTTCAATTATGTGGTGAAGATAGCAAAATAAAGTCAACTTTGACATATTATACTCCAATATTTGTTATAAAGTACACTAACAATATGACTGTTAAAAATTTGGGACCAAATTTGGGTTTATTTCTTTAATTGGATTTTGTACCTTTTTATGCACAGACTGAACAAAATGAAGCATTGCTTGGTAATTGGTTGCCCTAAATTGATATTATCTAATTGTTTAATTACTGTATCTAATATTTAACAGCTGACAGCTTTTTAACCAAATCCATTCATATCAAGATGAATTTGTTGCTTGTCATGTTATGTTTATTTCTAAACTATAGTGAATGAACCGTAATCAAATTTGGTTTGACTGTATTTTAAACAAAATAAAAAATGAGTTTGACTAGAATAATGTTGGCAAAAAATACTTGACGTGATGTTGATGACGTACTCTACCAAATTTGATGAGAAATGTTTGAGTTAATATTGAGATCTTCAATAATATCGACTTTTGATTGCAGACTTGACACATCTGAGCTCCTTTTGAGACATTGTTAACATCTCTTTTGAAACTCTCACGAAAGAGGCATTTGTGAAATGTCAACAAAAACAACAAATCATAACAGATTTAGTTAAGCGTGTCCTCAAATTTTTTCTTGATCACTACGGGTCTTATCAGTGCCATGAATCTAACATATCATACCCGCAATTCCCTTTCACCTCGGTTCATCTGACTGCAGGACTGAAAAGAAAAGCCAATTGCGATTCAATGTGAAAAAGGGAGAAAAAAAAGAGTGAAACAAAGAGCAGGGCAGCTCATATTTTATGACAGGCCCTTTCCACATGAAGAGCTGGGGTTGTGTGGAGGAATTATGACAGACTGGTTTTCACAGCTCGACCGAAGCCCGCAGAGTCCTGCCAAGTGCTAAGAGCTGCCAGCGACGGTGACCTTTTAATACGACACAAAGACCACGGCACACGGGGTCAGCATTCCACGGACAAGGCAAGGGGAAAGAGGACGAGAGAGAGACAGAGAGAGAGATAGCTTGGCTTTCACTGGGGTCTTATGATGTGCAGTCACCCACAAATTAATTATTTTATGCTAAAGGAAAACCAATAAAAGATGCATTTCAAAATGTCATGTTTCACTGAGAATTGTTGTTTTAAATGGTGGCCGGATCAATTGACGGCAATTGTACTCGGTTAACTTCTTCTTCAGTGGTAAACGAGACAGAAGTGAAGTCATTCAGGGATTAAGGGAACTGCTCGCTGCGTATTTTCCTGCTGCATGTGTAAAAAATATCTTGTAGGGGGTTGTCACGATTCTTCTACTTGTGTCTGCCTGTGTAACCACTCGCTGTGACCGACCTCTTTCTCTCTCGCCTTCACCTCGATCACATTAAAATGCTGTCACGTAAACTCATTTCACACAGGATGCCAAAATCTCCAGAGTGGAAACCAAGTGACCGGTCCAGTGTTGTTGGAGGCGTCCCGGTCCTGGATACACAAACATCCCAGAAATCTACATTTATCTTCTAAGATCTTTAAATGAATAGTGTTCCAATAAGCATTAAGCGCACACGTTTTTTGTAAACAAACTTGAACCACAAAAAATGTTTTCCTCCCAATTTAACTCTAAATGTGTTAAGCGTTCAACAAACATGATGCAGTACACCCGTACTCGGTCTGCTATTACATCAGAAGAGAGAGCAGGTGGCTTTTTTGTGTCTGTTTAGCATAAAAACCCGGCGAGTAAACATACAGGGACGTGATTCTCTGTCAGCTCGGACCCCCGAGGCAGGTGTGGCCCGTACGCGGGCGGCTTCAATAAATGGCCCCGAAATCAAATGCTGCTGCTCTCCGTCCCCGTTCAAGCAGACCAGATCGGCTGTCACTACTGACATCGCTTGTCAGAAGTTCTCCTTCACTGCTCATGGACAACACGGGGGTCAAAAGAGCAAGTACAATGGGCCGAACCGTAGTTTTTTTCCCCTCTCCTCTCAGCAGACGCTGAACTCAGAAATGACAGGAGATGCTGGGTTAAAACTAGCTGCCAGAAAAACAAGACGCTGCATTGAAAGGGAAGGAGAGAAAGAATACGTAGTCTTGGTTTTCTTTAGCGGAGGATATCACGAATGCCGGGATGGTGCAGTGACAGTGGGAAGCAAAAGGCCGAAGGGCGAGGGAGAGGAGTCGTAACCTATACACAACTTTGGGGTGGGAGTTACTACATAACATTGACCTATGAGCAGGAGTCACACATCTTGAATATATTAAAATGATGGTTCTCAACTGGGTTGGCTTCAAGTCCCAAAATGTGCATTGTTACGAGATCAAGTGTTCTGCCAACACAGTTACAGAAGTGTCGATTTTCAACTAGAAGACATTTGGGCTAAAATCTATAGCATTGTAAAATATATTATACAAATATAAGAACCATTATAAAATAGGTTCAAATGAGCATTTAAAATGAATCTTTTATTTAGTTGGGGATTAAAATGTATATTATGAAATAATAATACACACTTGAAACACATCACCTATTGTGTGCATTATCATTCCCACAAAAAGAAAATATCCAGCCCCATGTGGTTGTAAACTTGAATATGACTCCGTTGAACACAAAAAAAGATATTTTGAGAAATGTGTCTGTGTTTTTGTGTCCATACAGTGAAAGTCAACGGCGCCCAATGTGGTTTGGTTACCAACATTCTTCAAAACATCTTCTTTTGTGTTCTTCGGAAGAAAGAAAGTCAAACAAGTTTGGAATGACATAAGGTGGAAAAAATGATGAAAGATTTTTCATTTTTGTGTGACCTATCCCTTTATTGTAACAAGTAAAATATTCACCTTCTCCATCCTCAACTTGCAATTCCCTCTATTTGCTTTATAAAATGATTTTTGGGTTTCCCCTCTTTCTTTTTTATTCTCATCGTTTCTGTTTCTCCGTCCATCTACCAGCAGGCCCGAGATTGATTAGCTTGCACTTTTTGCTCTACTCTCTGCTTATGTGTGATAAAGTCACACCCGAGCGGTTGACCCCAGATCTCGACGTGTTGACACCTCTGTTCAATTCATGAGGTTCAATTAGATTCAAGTGCACCACAGGCCTGGCAAACAAGAGGCCGGTCGGAGGAGACGGGCCCCGTATCAAACATGCTCCTCAGGCTGGAGAGTGAGTAAATGTCAGAGGGGAAAGTGTTCCCGGATAACCTGAACGCACATTCGCCGGTCTAATTAACCCAGAACCAGAAGCGGGGGAGGAGGGAAGGAGATGACAAAAGAGCGTGATGAATTACATCAGCCGTACATCTGCTGCTCTCCACATTTGCCTTCTAGGGACGCTGGCGATGTCAAACGCAAACGAAATAGGTGGAGGGGTGTTGGAGAAAGACGCCCAAACGCATTCGAATCGGTCGTACAATTATAAGTTACCCTGAATTAATGATAGAGGAGCTTGCTCAGAAATGGTCTGTTTTAGTAATCACACACATTTGTGCATAAAACCTAAAGGGAAAATGAGAAATTATAATTCTGAAATACGTTTTACCTAAATTTTGGATAAAATATGGACTCTCGTTGATGCAAAGAAATAGATGATAAACTTACAAACATTAAACGTGTAAAAGATCTGGACTGGGGCTGCACAATATCAAACAAAAATCTGACATGAAAGTGAAGGATTTTTATTATAAATATAGGATCGTGTCTCATATTAACGCATACTTTAATTTAAAATCTTATTGTTGATTCACAATACATGCACACATACTGCATATTATAGAAAAAATTGATAACTTGCTAATTAATGCTTTATGATGAATTCAGATTTGTAAAATCAATATAATCATATTAAAATTGATTCAAACACTGAAAAGTATGTAACTAACACATGTTTCATATCATTGATGTTCTTCTGAAACCTTGTATCTCCATATTTCATAGATAGAAAGTATTCAAAAGTGCATTTCAATGGTAATTCTGTCATCATTTACTTACCCTCAGGTTGTCCCAAACAAATTTCTATGTTTTGCTGAACACACAGAAGATATTTAGAAGAATGTCAGATCTCGCCCCCCTATTGATTCCCATCGTATTTTATTTTCCCTACTATGGGAGTCAATGGGGGGCGAGATCTGACATTTTTTTAAATTTCTTCCTGTGTGTTCAGCTAAACAAAGAAATTAATACAGGTTTGGAACAATCTGATGGTGAGTAAATGATAACGGAAATGTCATATTTGGGTGACGTATCCCTTTAACATTGACAGCACATGCAATCATTTAAAAGCACAGTGTTTTTTTTCCCATTTCCTGAAAAATTGCCAAACTTGGACATAAGAGGTTTTGAAACGACGGCAACAATATTCTCCATATTCATATCAAAATCAAAAGTATCTTAACAACTTCTGAGAGTAAACATCCATGTTACACTGTTGTACAGTAATACATAAATTTGATAATACGGATATTTTGATATGTTGTGCAGCTATAATGCGCCCTACATGTTTTTTCTTGACAAACTCTCTTTAAAAATACAGCATGTTACCAGCGTACCAAGATGGCTGCAAACTGATTAAACTACACGGCACATAAAAAGCTTGTCACCATAAAAACACTGTGAAACATGCTACTTAAAAATTTAGTCAAGTTGGTTACTCTGCCCTTGACAAAACTTTAAAAAGATGTCTTATCATTTTTCTACAGTGTGAATAAATCGACTAGAACCACCGCATCACTCATGGATGTATATACATCGACTATAGTTCTTAAAGAGACACAGTATGAATTTCTCTGTGCCGCAGTGGGATCTGAACTGGGCGACACTGACACACCGTCTTTCATTCTACCCTTCCATCATAGCTGTGAACTCCAGCGCTCTCGCCGCATCTACTTTTTTATGATATTAGATTCATGATAGTTGTCAGGCCTATTTTGAGTCCAGCGTTTTTTTCTTTCTAATATATATAAGGTTACGTGACATCACACTCTTGATATATTCGATTTCCTTTTGAGCGTTTCGGGTGGAGGGTGTCAGCGGCGCTTGACACACTTTGTGCAGGGGGCAGAAGGCTCCGCACCAGCTCTCCTTTTGCTCTTGTCCATCGGAAAAGAAAAAGAGCGAATGGGGCAAATTAAACTGTCAAAAAGGGAATTGTTCTGTCATCAGCATACCTTCGGCTCCACTGGTGTTGCAACATCAAGCGCGTTTCTAATTCTGCATCTTCTGCAATTCAGAGGAAGCGTGATGGACTGTACAGAACGTGTGGACGGGACACTCTGAAGTCTATGATTGACGGTGGTGATCAGTTAGAGGAGAAGAGGACTTGTAGCCGCGGGTCATGACCTTTCACATCAGGTTAAACCACTGATCCTTCTCAAGATGGAGAAACAAGCTGTCCTACGGGAACAATCAGACAATTGGTTAATCGTTTTAAAGAGGGTCAACACGAGAAGGGAGGATGAGAAATGTTTAAGAGGCCATCTTTATTATAGGTTTGGCATTCAAAGAAATAAATTACAAGTAGGGCTGTCAAACGATTAATCGTGATTAATCGCACCCAGAATAAAAGTTTGTGGGTTCACATGATATATGTCTCATATGTACTCATTCATTGATAAAAACCCACATATATGCAATTATTAATATGTTATTTTATGTCTATAAACATTTATATATAATAAAAAATATTGGTAAATATAAATAAATACATGTAAATATCTTAATATATTTTTAAATATGTATACATGTATGTTCATGCGTTTGTAATACAAAAATAATATGCACAGTATACAGACATATTAAATATGTAAAAACTAACTTTTATTCTGGATGCGATTAATCGCGATTAATCGTTTGACAGCCCTAAATACAAAACAAATAAACATAGCGACAGAAAATGTCTTTCCAGAGGTACAACCAAAACTCCTTGTGATCGAGTGAAATTTCTTAAATTACTAAGAACATAATTAATTCACAAAAACAAATAAATAGTCCAAAATATAAATTATTTTAGGACAATTATGCTTTTTTGAATTTTTTGTATATCACCCATCCCAAAATTCTCATTACCACATTGCAACAAGATCAAACGTTATAATACTCATCATCAGTATGCTTGTTTTGTTTTTACATAAAAATATCCATTAAAAATAATGCCACAATAACGTTCCAAACACAATATGCAAAAAAAAAAAATTCGGCCCGTTCATTACTCTCCTAAGACACATGATCCAACCTCAAACACAGCACAACGCAGTCTAATAAAGACACCACCGCTGACCCGGACAGAAGATCTGTCCTCTCAGGGCCGACCGTCCCTGTGCTAACACACAGCCTAATGACACCAGATTTGTGAGACGCATAAAGAATGTTGTGAAAAGCCAGGCATGTTGCTTTAAATCCTGCCTGTGTCAGCGGCGCAATTGCCTTACAAATCCCACGTGAAGACCTCTGTCTCCACAGCCCACCCCCCCGCTCGCACCTTGATTACTCTTAAGGGCTGGTAATCTTAGACATACACAAATACCGGCACAGTCAGACCCAAAGCTTAGACCCACACGCACTTACACACTCAGTAGATGGCAAATTACTGTAATTCCCCGCTGAGGTTTGGGTGCAAACGCTGTTCCCCCCACCTTTACGAAAGCCGCTCTCTAAATCCATGTTTAGTGGCTGCTGTAGATAAGAGCTAAGCACAGGCCGACACTACAATTGACGTGTATCCCTCTTTAGTTGAAGGATACGGGAGAAATGCATTATCCAGCTTTATTAGCGTTCCATTTGAGTAGAAAGTGTTACCGCAGTAAACACAGCACGCGTCGCCCTGGGACAGAAACTTTTAAATGTATTTTTCTTATTTGTTTAATGGTTATGTGTTTGATAGCCTCTAAGATTAGCATTCTTATATTTGTGTTTGGATTTTATACCAATTTACTTTCCTCACATCGAAATAACTGATGGCTGTCAATTAAACCAGATGGGAAATTGAGTCCATAAGCTGTCTAAATAGGGATCGGCCTTCTTAGACTACATCCTTGTTACGATAGTATGTCATTTATGACTGCTTTGAAACAATATATATTAAGTAAGGGATAATGTACAGGCAGCCGGTTGTTATTGCAGAAATAAGCCCCGACAGTGTGATCAGGACCCGACACGGTGCGGAGGGTCTTGTATCACACTGAAGGGGCTTATTTTGCGATAACGGCCGGCTTCTTGAACATTATCCCTTACTTAATATATATTGTTTCAAAGCAGTCATAAATGACATACTATAACACGGCTACTTGCCAATTGAGAAAAAAAACTGGACATAAAATGTGAATTTGAGAAATCATTTTAACCGAATGCAGATCTTTTGCGAGGAAATACCATTTAGTTTCGGTTTTAAAGTAAGAAACGACGATCAAACGTCACGAAAAGGCAAACTGGTTAAATAATTTGTAAATATAATGTTACTTATGTTATTAAAAGGCATATAAATGATACATTTTTGTGTAATATTAAACCGCAGAAGGAAGATAATCATACATTTTTGGAATGACATGACATGAGGGAGAGTAAATGATGAGAAATTTCATTTTGGGGTGAACTATCCCTTCAATTGTCATAAAAACAATGGACACAAGTTAAGTTTTCGAATCAGTGTAGTTAGAAAATTATATTATTGAAAAATTGACCAGCAAATGCCTCATATATAAAAGTTTTCTGACACTCCGAAGCATGGCTGGTTTCTTTAAGGCCTCTGCACTGCATCATGGGTCACGGTCGCACGACGGCAGGCAATATCGTCCCTGAGAGTGGCTGCATTTCAGGCTTCCCACCGGATGATTGTGTGACCGTGTAAAATCCATCCTGGTCTCAGGTGGATAGAGAAAGAGAGAGCGAAAAAAAAGAGGGGTGTGATGGCGGTTTATTCAGCATACGGGGTAAATGAAATCTCCACCACGCATATGTGAGCTCCCGCTAGACTGCGGTTTAAATTCATAGACACTGTGCATATGAGAACTCTGAAACAGAGAGAAGCGGCGGGTCGCCCGAGTCAAGAGTGTTTGGAGCCGCAGAGAGCGCTTTATTAAAGATGAATCAAAGACAAATAAAATAAATGTCAGCACACGTGTTCAATTACAGACGTTTGCCGTGGTGCATTGAAGTGGAGCAAGGTGCTAATCACTCTAATCGATATGTAAATGTAAACTACACCAATGACATATCCTCCTGTGACCATATGTCTATGTGTAGGCTACATTAAAGAGACACTAAAGACATGTTTCTCCCACATGCCGCATTTGCAAGTTGTGACATTTATTTGAACTCCCCAGAATAGAAAAATATGAAGGCAGAAGAGTAAATAAAAGTGACATTTTCACCCGTTCTGCAATATTCCTACGTTTCTAATGAATCTGGCAGGTTTGTAGACTTGGCAGAAAGGATTTTGGGAACTCTTAATATTATGGGCCGCTGTCTCCTGACGGATGCATCTTCAGTGACATGCAAACGACCTCACAAGGAATAGGTTGGGTTACTTTTAAAGGTCAACCAATAAATTCTTTGTTTTTTTACAGGTCATTTTTACATTTGGATATCCAATAATTTATAGTTTTATTTTGTGAACAATAAAATCATAATATCGATGCATTTTATATGTGCAAAAACAGATTTTAAAAAATCATGTTTTTTTATTGTGCATTCCAAATAATATCAGTCAAAGTGCAGTTGGCTTGTTTAGATCAAGTAATAATACCTAACAGAATAAAAACATGATAACAAAAAAAACCTAAACATTTTCATTTACAGTACAAATTAAATTTTCAAGTATATTCACTGATTAAAAGGATTTTATAATTAGTGGGCTATTATTGTTGTTGTTGTTTGTATAATAAATTATTATTACTTTTAATGTGCTAATAAACGTTTTATGTAAAACCTCTGTTGCCATTTTGTTTACTTTTTTTATGTAAACTGTAAAAAGGGGTTGTCCCAGCCGATCCATCCAGTGTTAACTAGCAGTTCAAAATAGGCTATTGGTACTATATGGGTAGATATATATCCAAATACAATTCATTAAAGGCAGGATGGGTGATCCTGTACAGATTTTTTTTGTTATCTTGGTTGGAAATCTCTTTACATCCTGAGAGCAATCAAGTGGTCAAATCATATTTGTATAATTATATATCGTCTCTGAAAGGCGTAGGACCAAAAACTTTCGCCCAATCAAAACGTTCTGGCAGAACGCTGTGACTGGTCATGTGTACATTTTCAGCCCACAAATTTTGCATTCCACTGCACACCCTGTTCAGGCTGACATTATATGTCATTAGCACGCTCACGTCCACTGTGTCAATGTAGGGAGAATGGCGGACAATAAGCAACAATCACACTTTCACGCAAAACCCACAACAATCTACGAAAGAAAGTCCGTTTTTGAAAAAGCAATGACAAAGTCTTTTGCATAAACCAAAAAGTCTGGATTGAATTAATATCGGTTCATCTTTTACACGACTGAGAGCTTTGGAATTCGTAAATGCACATCCTCAACGCCTGCGTCTATGCAATTCACATTTGAAAAGCCATAGCATGAAACTATACATTTGTTTTTGAGTATATGCAATCCCTGGGATCAAACCCATGACCCTGACGTTGCTAGTTGCAGTGCCATGCACTGAGCTACAGGAAAATAATTGAATATTTGGTGCAATATTAAATAAACTACTATCTGTTGCTTATTTATGTGTTAACCTCACGCTTTCATTTTTTCTTCCACCTTTCGTACCGTCTTTTAGAAGTAGCAAAGGCATCCCAGTTTTGTTGTTCACAGTCACGACTGATTTCAGAGAATTAAGGGTCTATGCTGTGAGGCTGTGTGAATCTGCGGTGCTCTGGGACATGTAAACCCCAGTTATTTCTCCAAATTCACAATTCCGACTGCTGACCCGCGTGTTCCCTCAGAGTCCCCTTAAGATGACGAGCGTCATACACTGCGCTTTGGTAAATCATGCAAACAAGAGTGGAAAGGGACGCAGTCGTCCCCTCTGCCTTCCACTACGCTCAGAAAATTGATTTACAAACCACACAGGTCCAAAAGATGAACTTGCGGTATGTCGGAGAGGAAATGAAGCTGTTCAGTGAATGAGGACCACGCTGAGGGTTTGAACATTCATGAATTCTGTTACCAAACTAATTCACCGCACGACAAGGACTTTTGTGGGTTAAACTCAATCTACAGTGAGAATGTCCTTCAAATAAATCAAAATAATGCGCAGTGTGCTTGTTAAAGTATTTTTTTAATTAATTCTTCTGTGAATTAACTGTTATTTTTAGGTAGATCTTCTTTAAAGTCTTGTGGGTGTTTGCGGCAGTTATGCTTTTCGATGAAATCAACCCACATATTTTCATTTTTGTAAACTGAGAGCCAAGTTTTTTCTGTAGTTGTAACCAGCATGTCACAGTTGCTTAACCTAAATTGAACCTGAAAACTAAATGGTCTTACAGATATCATACAGTAGGGCCAAACTTCAACAAAAAAGTCCAAAAAGCTACAAGAAAGGAAACTTGACATCAAAACAAAGCCAACATGTCATCCCTGTGTTAACAAACGCCTCAGTCATTGATAAGTCTGAACACATTTAACATTCATAAAACGCATTCGATATGCGCCGTTCCTAATTTAGCGTCCGCAGTCGTTTTTTAAGTCGGCCTTTGTACTTATATTCCTTACAAGGCTGCCAGAGCGCCTCTTTCCACCAACAAAAGCAGTTAAAATCACTGATTGCTTTCTGAAACTTTAATTGCGACTGGAAAATACCATTCTTCCATATAATAGATTCCAATTGTTTCAGCATTATCTACCGTGCAAATAAAATCTACTGTATTCCGCAATATTCCCTGGATTAATCACTCTCCAAATTCTAATATGCTCTTGAAATGGCGAATAAAGAGCGTGCGCCGTTGTTGACGTGGTAGAAGCTCTTGGGTTTTTTTCTTTATTTCTCTCGCTCTCTCTCTCTCTCTTGCACACTTTGAGCTATTATTATGCATATCCAGGTAGAAAGTTAATTAACCCAAAGCTTAAGCTAATTATGATAGCAGAATGCTATCAACCAAACACTTTCAGTCAGACAGCTGTCCAGAATTTCATTTGCTAATCATTTGTCTTTTGCCGGAGCATATGGTTGGTTTTCATGCTATCAGAGGCACAACAAGCAGCTGAGAATCATTAACTAAAAACAATGTGCATAAAATCAGGGGTAGCTTTAGCCAGACAAAAAGCCGAATCCTTAGCCTTTAAAAAAAATAATCATTGTTTGTCAGCCCTTGCCACTTAGAAATTTAAGCTGATAGCACAGTGTATGTGTGACTGGAATCCTGATATGCCAATGTATTGTTTATATCTATATGCAAATGAGGGGGCATGTTTATTGTTTATGTTTGGCGTGTTAAAAAGACGCCAGCCTATTCCGAGAATATCTAAGCATGGACGTATCAAAACACATTTTTCCATTAATTAATTAAATATTTTTTTGTTCGCACCGAACATTTTCGTATTTGATGGTTGTAAGGTCATGTTTGTTTTAAAAGAGACACTCCAAAGTCTAATTAGTTTTTCGCATGTGCTACAGGAAATGACACAGATGGACCGAATTAATTTGGTTCCCTCCATTTCTCGGAGACGAGAGAGCTCTAACAGACGCAGACGGGGAACGACGCGGCGTAGCGGCTGTCCTCTTGCGTTTTCTGTCCTGAGGATAAATGATGCAAGGTCATGTTTACCTTTAATCTTCGCGGCCTACATGTGATGACATCTGAAATATTGTTGCGGTGGCATTTACGCTGATAAAGATGGCAGGTTTATTTGCATAGCTTCAGCTTTGTGATTCGACTCAAATCTTCGCATGATAAATGCAGATTTTAAATGGACATTAAAATCTATAACTAAGCTTGTAAACTAAAATAAACCGTTTATTGTAATTGTACTGTTTGGTGACTTACAAGACTTTCCTGTATATCAGTTTTATAGCTATACTCTGTCATGTATGTAAGTTATGAGATAATTAAGAATAAAAGAGGCAAGAACATAACTGTCTTTACGGCAGATATGACATATTTAGAAACCTCTAGATTTTTCACATTTTATTCTATGACATAAAACACGCCAGTTATAAACCGCTCGATGCTTTATTGTGTCTAAAAAACGGCGGTGGCTCACAAGTTGGCTCACAAGCGACGACTTCCTTTGGCGGAGATGTTAAAAGTCATCGTGCTTATAAAAAAACACGTTTTTAATAAAGTTAGGCTTGGTGATGCTGATATCCAGCGACCATAGTTTGTCTGTTTAGCATCGTGTTAACTTTCTAATTCTTTTGATTGTATTTAGGCTTCAAAAATAGCAGATTTTGTGTTTGTTTGTAAAAAGATTATCCCCATGGACAAAATGTCTAAGTATCATAAACCTTTGTTGAAGAAAGAGCTTGTTTATTCTGGTGGTTTTGTTCCACGTGGAGTTCTGGAGAAAGTTCATCCTGCATTGTGTTGTCATCCTTCACATGTCTAAACTTCTTTCTGATCTAAACTTCATTTTAGTAGATCATTTGATTTGACTTCATTATTATAATCATTTTGACTGCCACTCCATTTTCCATTTAGACCTATTAGGCTATTGTGTTTGGCCAACTTTATTTGTTCAGTTTTTACTTTCATTTGGCACTTTGAACTGATTTGAATTAAGTGTTCAAATTAAAATGGATGTTTGATCTGCTACAGGTCAATATGCATACATTCACATATTTATCATTTGAATTATTGGCATACATTCAACCGCTTTGTGCTTTATCGTACCCTGCCTCAAACATTTCCTCCAAACAGAAAAAAGCGAGAGTAAAAAATGTGCCGTTAGCCAGAGGTGAGTGGAAATGATTGATATCAGGATCTTTTTCCAGCTCTCCTGAAATCAAACGACTCCAGCGCTCCCACGGCATATGACACGGAGCTCTAAAAACATCTCGGCCTCGGACCTCACCAGTTAAATTGCCTTCACTCGCCAGCATGGGGTGACAGATAAATTGATCGAAATATTGGAAAATAATATCCTGCCCAAACTCGTTGAACCCCGATTTTCAGCCTTTTGAATTTTTCATACGGGAACAAAATGAAAAACGGTTTTGATGTGTTTTCCTTCCTCCCTTTCCCGCACAATTATGTAGTGCTCATTTGCAATAAGGTCGGCTCATACATCAAACACAGCGTGCGCTGTAAACAGAAGGTGGCACTTTTTTTTCCAGCGCTCCCAAATCATTGTAAGCACAGAAAGTCAAGTTGGGAGTCTATTGGGCTGGAAATAATGTTGCGGAGCTTCAATAAATCTATAAATCTGACACCGGCCTTCAGGGCCTCATTAGATGCAGAAATCTTTATTACGGTTAGTGTTGCTGGTATCGGTTAAAAGAAATCATCTTTTGATGCTTTTCAGAGAGATTGAATTAGAAGCGTGTGTCAGATGTAGAGGACGGAATCTTTTGAAGATCATCTTTAGGGCTGATGAAGAATCTGACATTTACAAGTTTATAGTGGCATAAAAATTTGGCCTTGTCTTATAAACATAACTTGTTTTTTTCCAAATGAAGTGAATCTGACACTCAGATTTGACATTCATTCATTGCACAAATAGCAATACTTTGGCAAAGTGGGTGAATATATATTCACTCCTATCATACGTGTCTAAATCGATTCTGTTTTATGCAGAGCTCTTCCGTAAACTACGGCTCTTTGATCAGTAGGAAATACTGCTCCGTCTTAAATCACTATGAGATTGAGTCGTTTATAACATGCATTTGAAAAAGCAACACTTTCATCACTATAAATATACTTTAGTTTCATGTAAATATCTGAAAAGGTTTGAAGAACAGCGAAAGAATCTGACTCTGGGCATTTCCTGGAAGCAATTGTTCTTCTTCTGTTTCCCATATTTAGTAGTTCCCAGCAATACTGCAGACTCAACACAGGATAAAGTCGTAAAAATAAATATTTTATTATAAATATTAACCACATCGTAAAATAGTTAAGATTTTGCTGTGAGATTGTGTTGGCTTTACCACTGTAAGCTTTCAAGTATTTCTCCTGCTTTGTAGCTAATTTTGGATTTATTTTTTACTAAACTCATCTTAATGCGTTTTTTTCCCTAGCAAGGCTTTGTGCGCTCTTAAAATTTGGTCATATTTGGAAAATGTGAACGATTTTTGCTGTTTATTAAAATGCAACCTATGTAGGCGGCTCTCTGGGTTTTGGCGTCTCTCTCTTTCTCTCTCTCCATCTGTGAAGTTTCAGTGACGGATGTCTGTGGCAGGAAGGACCTCTGTCACAGGAAAATGAGGTGATCTATCATTTTAAGATATGGTCTTCATATACTGTTTACTCGGAGATATCACTTGCCTCCAGCCAATTTTGACCGGGGACATTTTGTGATATAGCGGTGATTTGTATGGTATCACAGCAACAATAAAAGCAACCCCTGAACTGAAAAAAAAACACGAAAGCTAATACACCCTTTCTTTTCTCTTCTCCCATTGTGTTCTTGCATTTTCCCATCTTGCAAAGTGCTAATTTAAACCAGACAGTCATGTTTGCTGTTGTGCTTTCTCTTGAACTTATATTGAGATGTTCCCTCCTGGTCTACAGGCGATATAACTGCTCCGTGCTAGAATCCAGCCAGCAGTCTTGTTAAGAGCAGAGATACTGGTGACAATGTAAAGTGCAGGGTTTTTCTTTTTGCTTGTTCTGCTACACCGGCCAGATATGTGTAATGACTGTGATAGTGTTGAACCATGCACATTTCCCCCCATCTATCACACAAACACACACACACTGTATATCCTCAGCCCCACCATCATCTTCTCTCAGCAGTTTTATTTGTCCCTGGACACTGAGTAGGGAGAGAGAGCTCTAATATAGGTGTGCCGGTGATACTACAAACTTAGTGTACTCACCGTACGGCCTCATGATTGGTGAGGTATCGGAGCAGAGAGATGGTGCCTGTGTGCAAATCTAATTCAACTCCGGCTTTGTTCTGTCGGGTCATTAGGAGCTCTGTGAAGATGATCTTTTGACCTGTGGGCGGGGACACACGGGATGTGCATGCAGAAGGCTCGGGGTTCAAACTTGTGTGCTACATAAAATGGTATACCTGGCCCTTGCATGTTATTTGTTTCGACTAATCCAAAAGATCGAGGAGAGAACACTCTCATTTGATTTTGAATGTTTGGGTGTACAACAATACAGAATAAATCCCTCATTCCGTCATTCATTCAAAACATGCAGATTAGTAGACATGCCTGGATCACTTTTTACCCTGAATATAAATTATATTACAAATGGTATTTTATTTGTATCATACTATTTATTATACAATTATATTATTTAATTTAATATGTGTATTTAGTATTTATATCTTTTTTTTGTTTTGTGTTTTTTATCTTAATAGGCAACCCCACCATCCCTTCTGGAATATTATAATATGAAAAAATAATGATTTGTATAGTGTTTTAATTGTATATCATTTTTATGGTATATGATGCAATTATTTTTTGTAGAATTTCAGTATTGTGTTGTGGTTTTATCACAATAAACACCACCACCATACATTTAGTAATATAATCTAAAAAGAATGCAATGTCAGCAATTACCAAATTGTTTTATTATAGGATTAATAGAGGTATTTTTGGCAGTATGACAGTATTGTATTGTGGGATTTTTGTAACAGATGTGATCATTGAGAATAGTAAGATAATATAAATAAATATTTTGACACACTCAGAAAATGAGTACAGGGTGGTACTTAAAGGGACAGTACACCCAAAAATGAAAAATTCTTTCATCATTTACTCACCTCGATGACATTATAACCCCATATTACATTTTCTTTTTACAAAACACATAAGATATTTTCAAGAACGTAGGTCACCAAAAAAAATCGAACCGCATTGACTTCCATTGTATAGACATAAACCATAAACTCAGATTGCACAACATCAGGGTGAATAAATGATGATAGACTGTTTGGGCAAACATTTTAATCGTCACGAGAAAAAAAATCTATAAAATTTTGGGGCTAAAAGTGACCTGGACATGTTTTCTCAAGAGTAATTCTCTCTATATTAATCTGTGTCTAACACATTTTACTGTTCAATGTGTACCCATGTGGGCCTTCCCACAACTCAGCTGATATATTGTTATAATAAAATGTAATATGCCCTTATTCTGTTTATTCCAGCCAGCCCCGGTGAAACAGAAGACCTCTTCCTGTGACAAGGAAAACTATGTATGAACATAGAGCTCTACAAAGATCTCACTTGCGCCTCGTGTTGTTTGCTTCCATTATAAGTTATGTACGGCTTATTGGTGCCATGTGGTACATCATATGTCCAGAAACACGTCCCATCTGCGGAAGCGGAATGGACAGATTCTTGCGTATTTCAGCGGTAGTGTAGCAGCGCGCGGCACAGGCCCTTCCGTCCCCTCCCTCCTGATGTCTGTCAACATAAGCTTTTCCCGAGTTAATGATCCAAAGTAATGTAACAAACTCAAGAAGGCTGTTGCAAGGCATTTTAATCAGTATTATTTCAGTTTAATTATAAAAGGCCAGTATGATGTTTGTTAAGCAATCCATACCCTAAGTCAATGTAGCAAAAAACAGACATTAAGCATGCATTACGCCGTGGTTAATAAAAATTACATGGGTGAGGTATCGTGCTTACTTGGCATTTTCAATATAATGTTTAATTTCATATGGCAGAGGAGGGAGAGAGAGCGTAATGAACGGTAAATACAATGCAGAATTATTCTTTAAGGAAATCTTTATGTGTTCATGTCTGTGTTTCAAACAGGACAGATGTTGTACTTGGTTTAAATGCTTTCAAGTTCACTAGTGAGCTCCGGGTCTAACTTCAGTGACTTTCACAGAGATTCATTAAAACACTTTTAGCCAGATAATGTCACACAGTGTCTCTTATAACCTTTCTGCCTCCAAAACAGACTTTTTGACTTCTCAAAACAGCTTGTTTCCCAACACAATTATATAAACATCCTTAAAACTATGTGTAGGGTACTTCAGAATTCAAGCAATACATGTATATGTAAGAGAAATCAAGAATTTTGTGTTTTTGATGCTTAAAACATGAAAAAGCAGTTTGTAAGACGACTAAGAAAGATAATCTTGTTTTTCCGTTTTGAAGGGATTCTTTTTTTACCCGATTGGAAAACAAGCATAAACATAACACAGTTGTGCTCGATTGTATTTTGCTTCGGTAAATATACATTGTTTTAAGGATGTTTAGACAAAAATATATATAAGAATATATTGCAGTTTGGTGCAAATATAAAGTGCCGATCAATGTTGGAACTAGTTACTAAATAAGTAGTTACTGTAATTTAATTAATATCTCCAGAAAAAGTGAAGTTATATTTTTCTGTAATTTAATGACAGTTACTTCTAATGTAGTTGAGCTAAATGTGTAATATATAGAATAGCTGAAATGACATCAAAATTCTAAATGTAACTTTGCTTCAATGTGCCTTCTCACATGCGGTGGGGTCAGTTAACAATACTAGTTTTTGTAGTTTTATATTATTTATTTGAACGAATTAAAAGAGCCATTTCATGTCTATCCTTGAATCACTTCTAGGATCAAGGTTGATGTAGGATATAGAAAGTAATTAATAAGTTAATAAAAACTATTTTGAGAGAGTACATTGTAGTAATCTAATTACCCTATTGAAAATGTAATAAGTAACTAGTAATCAATTACTTTTTCAGAGTAACATAAACTCAGCCTTAATAACTTCATGAGTAATTTAACATGATTTATCAAAGTTATTAGCCAAATATACTGAATCCGCAGTGTTCATTTTTTAAGTGATTTTCTATTATTATTATTATTTCTTTATTTATTTGTGTGATTTATCTTTTGCCCTGTTAACTGTATCTTTATGGAATAGGGAATAGGATGCACTGTATTCGTGAGATTTTTACGGATAACCTTCATTGCTCCGCCACTCTCAAAATTCCTTCACATTCTCATGTTTTTTTGTCACGTGACCCATTACGGAATTTGGGGATTTTCCTCATGAAAAGCATGATATCGTGCATGATGTTAAGTAGTTTGGAGCATGGCACCCTATGCTTTCTGCCTGTATGCGAAGAAGCATTGTGAGCGTTCTATTCATCTTTTGTGTTCTTTTAAAGTCATGCATGTTTGGAGCAACATGAGGGGCGGGTCGATTATTTTTGGGTGGTGCTCCTTTTTAAACAAGTTGTAGTTACGCACTCTCATAACACTTCATCCGGAGTGAATTTTAGCTGTAAGCTTCCGAAAGCATCATAACCTGCATGTGGAATAATTCCATCATCGGGAACCTATTGTGTAATTTCTTCCTCATTTTGGCCCGCGCTTATACGGCATATGCGATTAGGTCTGTCTTTGGGAGCTAGCAAAGACCTCCAAATCAAATTTGGGTCCTTGACCAGAATACCAAAGCATATTAAACACAGAAATGATCTAGTGATGCAAATCATTAAACACATTTGCATTTGCTTAGCGAAGCCTATCAGAGAAATTAAACTCCAGAAAGCAGGAGATGGAGAGAGAGACAGAGAGAGAGAGAGAGAGAGAGAGAGTGGTGCGAGGTGAGAATCGTCAGGTTAGAATGATGTGTCTTTGCTTTATAAAAACTAAAATTCAATCTGTTTTTCACAAAAACAGATCTTGTATGAAGTGCAGTGGAGATCGGCAGTGAATCTCAACGGCTTCAACCTCTTAAACTTTTATCAATTATGCAGTGACTACAATTTGACGATAACTAGAATTCATCTGCTACCGTTACAAGCAGAAACGTCCATCAGTGCCACGTATCGACTGAATCTATAGCTAATAAACAGTTTTGATTGCTCATACTCGAGTATCTGCCCTCTAGCTATTATCCGCGAGGCTTAAGAGAGGCCGGCGTGGAAGAGAAAGGCGATCTTGAGTCTTTAGCTTTTCAGCATCTCAATGCGTTGTCAATTACAGCAATAGATTCCCAACATCACAAAATCTGACAGCGCCGGGCGTACTTGTCAGATCCGCCTGATCCAGCTGCCGGGTGGCTGCGGGGTGGATAGGGTATCTCAGAGTCGAGGGTCGTCCCGACCGCTGCCTCTCCCCCTTTCAAAATATAAATAAATATACCTGCCTGAGCAATTTGGAATTACAATAAGGATCCTCAAGGTCTTTTATGGAAACCGAGCTCGCATACAAACTAATGATCACTTGGAGATTTGCGTGCAAGTGTGGGCACATCGATTTCTCTGACAGTTTTTCGTCGGGTGTTTTTTTCCCCCCGCGCAGACCTCTTTCTGCGTCTCCCTAGACTAATGTAGTATTCACAGAGTCGGGCCATGCCGCGCTACGTCTAGACTGTTAGTTTTAGGGAATTATGTCAAATAGTTGTGATAAAATATAACATTTATTCAACAGGTTATGGATTTGGTTCTTTTGAGTTGCTTGTCTGTTTAAAAGGGTTATTCACTTAAAATCAGTTTGCTTAATTCCTATTTTTTACAGTGCTAAGGGGTCTTTTGATGATCTTTTCGGCACCCTGCTGACCGCTTAAATAGCATCATGCTATTTTTTGCATATGTTTTTGTCAAAAACATCGCAAGTGGTGTGGAAATGGATTAACGCCGCAACTATGAATTGTTTTAGATTCTCCATCAGTTTTGAGAAGCCACACATGGGATTTGAAAAAATAGTCACTCTGAAGCCCTTTTAAATTATCCAGAAATGAATGGAGGTATTCAGTCTAGCCTCAGATGTTAAAATTAGGTGGGCGACACTCACCGCGCGTGCCATCAAATTTCTCATTTTGAGCTCAAGTCCGCGTTCCGCCGAGCTCGTATTTGCGCAGATGGAACTTCGCCGAGGCGCCGTTCTTCTGGGATCTGAGAATTTTCACAGTTTGATGAGAAATGTTCCACTCCATCACATCTATAGATTATTTTCTGCCTGTAAATTTCTGACTTTTATTAATCAAATCATTGCCGTGCTCCCCGACCCCCCGGCACCTGTTCGAGGAAGTGTGGTGGAGTGTCCTGGTCGGAATTGGGTGCCGTGCTCACCGGATCTTCACCCATGAGGATGTGAAGGAGAGAGAGAGAGATGAGAGCTCTTAAAGAGCTTTTAGTGTTTCTGCAACAGTTTTTCTCAGAAGACATCCAAAAAGATTCATTTTGTATTCAGAGGTCAAATTGAATATTGAATAGACATTTAAACACCGTATAAACGCATCTCAAATTTATATCTTTTAAATATAAGTTAGTTAAGGCAAAAGTCAAATAAAATATGTGACCCTGGATCACAAAAGCAGTCTTTAACATTTTTAGTAAAAGCCCAAAATACATTGTAGGAGTCAACATATAAATTATAGGTTTTTCTTTTATGGCGAAAATTATTAGAATCTAAAGCAAAGATCGTGTTCTCAAAAATAAAAATGTTATCATTATTCACCCTCATATAGTTCAAAACTTGTATTTGACTCTTTCGTGTGTGAAACACAAAAGAAGATATTTTGAGAAATGTCTTGGTGGTTTTGTGTTCATACAATGGAAGTCAATGGGGGCCAGTGTTTGATCACTTCAAAATATCTTCTTTTATGTTCTGCGGAAGAAAGAAAGTCAAACATGTATGAATTTTTGACTGCATTTATAACTAAAATGTTAAAATTTAGAGTCTGATAAGTCATATAAGGTTTCATAAAGACGCTTATTTCTCAAGATGAACATGCATAATACTTTTTGGATGCTGTAAATGCATTGAGATTAAATGTTTTCGTGTTTGTCCAGATGTTTTAATGTATACGCTTTTCAAATTAAAACGAATGAAATAATAAGATCACCCAGTGATAACCAATCACCATCTTAGATAATTACAGATGTGCAATAGGAAAATGTTAATACCATAAACAAAATAAAAACTTAAGAATGAATTACTGTAAATGTTCCACATGCAGTTTGTGTTGCTGATTTGAGAGTAGTTATTTGCTGAATTTGCTCAATCCATCCGAATCCTTCGTGTATGAAATTGGGAGCACGTTGCAAGCCGACATTTCTTTTATAATTCCTTTCTTTGTATACAGCACAAGTGCAGGAAACAGACAGAAAACAGAGGCAGAGAAACGGAAGCTCATATTGGTCCTGCTCATGTGCTAACTGAAGTCCCACTTGGGATGGGATTATTTTCAATACGTCATTCAGAGAGAATGCATGAACTGTTTTCTCTGCGCTGAATGCTGTCCTCGGGGTGTGGATCTAAAGGGAGACGGATTCGGTTCTTAACAACTACAATAATTTAGTTTCTTTGATGACCAAAATAGATGTTGAAAATAATCTGACTACACACTTTTTGGGCTGTTTACACTCGAGAGGCTTTCGCAAAGAATGTTAAGCAAACTTTTCACTTCGGTATAAATATATGTGTGTTTTATGGTAATGGAAAATAATATTTAAAAAATATAATGCCATTTGACAGGTTATAGCTGTTCCACATCATATACACCTTTAGAGTGAATATGTTGATTTTTTCCATTGAGGAATTGATTTTTATTGAATAACATTGAAAGTTTTCAAGGCAGACATAGACTGAGCTCTGATCTTGTAAAGTTCAGTGCGATTTTAACTTCAAATCAGACTGATCGTGCACTCCCATAATGCATTGCAAATAGTTTTATACTGTACCATGGTTCATAATTCGATTACATTTGCAATCCATTTGCCAACACCTCGTGTGCTTTTTAGGGCTGCCGAAATATTAATTGCAATTAATCACATCGAAAATTAAAGTTTGTGTTTACATAATATATGTCTCTGCACTGTGCAAAATAATTGTGTATTTATAAACACATGTACATATTCAGGAAATAATAACATGTTTTTATTTATATTAACCAATCATTAAAATTATATATAAATATATATATATATATATATATGTATATATATATATATATTTTTTTTTCTTCTTATATATGATGTATGTTTTTATAAATATATATATTATATATATTTCGTATAAATATGAAATATGCACAATAGACAGACATATATTATGTAAACACAGACTTTTATTCTGGATGCGATTAATCGTGATTAATCGTTTGACAGCCTAATGTTTTTCATATACTTGTTTGCTTGGTTAAAGTCTAAAAAATGGCGAGTTGTTTCAACTCATGGTTGGGTAAAATGTGGACAAGCCCAACCGCTGGGTTTAAATACCTATGAGTTGTTTGAACCCATGGTCGGGTCAAATTTTGGATTTTTTAAGTTAATTTAAAACAGCTGTTGCAGGGTTTGTAAATATTTTATCCAAACTTGAGTTTAAATATCCCAGCATTTGTGATCCCCAAAGAGAGAATGAACGGAATACTCTTTTGCTTTCTCAAGTGCGAGAGTTCAGAAACATCACTAGACTAATCTCAACTACATGTATCTCAGGAAGCCAAATACGTGGTGACATTTTCCCCCAACCCATTCTTGGCAGGCCACCCGAAGCGGTACAGCGAGCGGAGGCCAACAAAACATTACCCACCGCACTTTGCACAAACGATGACATTTCCCCCATCTACAGCGCTTGAACCGTGGACGGCTACGACAGAACCCTGTCACACTTCCACGCGCCGTCATTGTGGAGGTAAGCCCGGTCTCGTCTGTCACAGAGACGATGCTTTAAAAACAATAGCACTCCAGTGCAGCATGGCGATTACATGGGTCGACTCTCTGCGAAGGAATCGGGTAGCCGGCCTGATTTAATGCTCTGGAAATTTCAGCCTCTCTATCTAAGGTCAACAGACTTAGTTTCAGAAAGAGGGAAAGAATGAGAAATGGAGGCTTTACAGCGGCGTGGCAGGATGCCTGGGCTGTTTAACAGAACGGCGGAGAACGACTGGCTGAACCCCACGCCGTTTCCCATGAAGCCGCTGGCAAAGTCAAAGCGACAGCATGTAAGCCACTCTACACCGAACACAAACGCTCTTTGTGAGGAGTGGAGGGGAGATATACGGCTGACTGAACCTGACTGTCAAGTGACGGATAATCAGAACATGCTCAGTAGCTTGTGTCACTTTGGCATATTTACAGTACACACCGGTTCAGAAGACATAAATGAACTTGTGTGTGTTTGTCTGCACTGTAAAAAATCCATCTAGCAAAATGTTCTGCATACGAAGTTAAATAAGTAACTTGAACATAGCATTTTTAGTTAAAGGAGTCAAATAATTGTTTTGCATATACTGAACAGCATTAGCCTAAACATGTTTCTAACAAAGATTATTTTGTTGACAGGAAGTTTTTGGCCAAAATGCGACAGAAAGTTTGCCACACTTACAAAACAGTGTATTCTGAACAAGCAATATTGCAAGGCTCACTTTATTTTTTTTACAGTTTGGCATACTTCTAAAGCCATGATGGAGGATTTTTTCCTTTGCAATGTAGTCTTCGCAGAATTTTAATAACAGAGCACAGACCTTAACGAAATGTTGATTAACCTGTGTGTTAGCGTCAAATGTTCGCCTCAGTTTGTTGATCGTTGCAACTAAAGCAACAAAAGCATGTTTCTAACTGATTTGTCCATATTTCATTGGTCATGAAACAAGTCAAAAAACATCATCCTTAAATATAAACAAAACCATATTCCTTTAATCAGAGAGAAATGGTGGATAAGTTAGCGTGTACAAGCCATCTCTAAACCTAAATCTAACATTAAAGGGACAGTTTACCCAAATACAAAATCCACCAACAAGTTTTTCCAAATCTGTATCATTTCTTTATGATGAACACCAATAAAGATATTTGTAAGAATGCTTGTAACCAAACAGTTCTTAGCCCATTGACTACCATACTAGAAAATGAAAATGATAGTCAAAAGTGCCCCAGAACGGTTTGCTTTCCTACATTCTTCAAAATATCTTCTTTTGTGTTGAACAGATAAAGAAATTGTTCCTACTATGGTAGTCAATGGTGGCCAAGAACTGGTTGGTTACAAGCATACAATCTTTCTCTATGTTCTTCAGAACAAAGACATGTATACACATTTGGAAAAACTTGAGGGATAATAAACAATGATAGAATTTTCATTTTTCGGGTGAACGGTTTCTTTAATCTAACCTAATTCTGCAGTCTGATTGGTTGATGAAAAGTCTGTTCAAGAACCAACAAAAATGTTGTCAAACTTGTCAGTTTTAAAAATAAAGTATATTCATACAGAGTTGGCACCGTCCTGAATGCACCGAAAGAGCAACGACCATTTAAAGGAATGAAATGTTTTTTCCAGGTAAATTAAAACTCTTTGGTTATTTGAGCAACAAATCAAGCCACACAGTGAGATCCGCTCAAATGTCTCGTGTATCACTAATATCCTTGAGTTATTTTTCAGGACAACAAACACAGTTATTGCTTTCACATTTGGTTTATTTTAGGGGCCGGGCTGTTATGGATTGGAAGTAATTTGTGTTGTTTTGCTGTTGCGGTTTTATTGACGGTCATTATGGCATTGTTATCAATTCCGTTGTATGTTATTATTAATATTTGCCATTTTAATTGTTCGTTTCTTCATACGGCGTGCATGTGTTTGTATTTTCTCAGGCGAGCCGCCCGACACACCAGCCCGCCTCTGAGGCGGCGTTCTCCTAATGAAATCATTAAAAGTAATAAACAAAATTGCTTATCAAGAGAAAATCTTATTTTCTCAAGGTAAACAGGTCCACAATAATAAACCTTTATAATAAACCTAGGAGAACCTCCTCAAAGGTGACATCCAGGTTCATTCGGCCGAGAGTAATGTAATTGGCAAAAATACAATAAAACATAATGCATTGGATTATAACGCAATAATGCCGGCCTAATTTTTAAAACAGAAGTGCGCTATAAAACCAAAGCCTTAAATATCAAATAATATTACATTACAGCACGATTTCACCTCCCAGCGATAACAAACCGCTTTGCAGATTATTACTGCCTTTTATACAGAAAAAAGGGCGCAGGTTGGTGTATTTTCAGCATAATGCGTGACAATTAATGGGACAAATTAAGTTTCTAATGATGATGGGGGTTGTTATTATTATGTGTTATTGTATTAGTTTTGTTATTGTTGTTTCTATTAGAAGCAGTAATAAAGGACACCGCTGCAGTAGATGTGTCATTATCAGAAAAGGCTTCAAAGAGGGAAATTGTGAATCATTCACACCCACCCGCTTAGGCCCAGACGTCCCCCTTTCCCCCCCGATCATCCATCACTCCGTTCTTGCCTAAGCACTTCACCCGACAGCGGACCAGAAGAGGAGCGACGCTTCCAGTCCAACGGCATTAATGAAGGCAGAGAACATTGCCTGGGATTCTTCTCATGTCATGTTGCCGGTTGATGGTGGTTTCACCAAACAGAGAAGTCATTTGCACGCACCCCTAACATACACTATAACATATAAAAGATTGAGGTCATGTTAGTTTTCTTTGCTCGATACCTTATTAAAGGCATAGTTCAGACAAGAATGAAAAGTATTTCATCATTTGCTCGACAAACTGTATGACTGACTTTCTTCTGCAGAACACAAAAGAAGATATTTTGAGGAATGTTGGTAACCAAACAATGAAACTCGTTGACAACAATTGAGCCATTTCTCAAAATATCTGCGTTTGTGTTCCAGAGTCCTAGCTTTAGACATTTTTTTATGTGAACTATCCCTTCAAAATTATGAATCATGTTACTACTTTGAGTAATGTTCACAGGTAACAAGCTTTAACTTTAAAAAAGTTAAAATAATATATATTGCATGTGTGTATATTATTTGTGTTTTTGTTGTGTATTTTGCTCCCCACTTTCCTGTCGAGTTTCAGCCCAGGCATTTGTTCTCTGGTCTATTATCCTGCTGACTTTTTCGTTATCAAATTGTTTTTCCGATGTTAATGAAAGTCTTTCTAAGTTTTGTAGCATTAAACCTCAAGTTTTGTAAAGCGATAATGGAAAGCATTAAAATCCTCTATCAAGCAGAAAACATGCCCCACATAGTCCCATTACAACTCAATTATAAGAAAATAAAAATATCCAAAAGGCCCCTGGGCCCCCCGAGCCTTTGATAATATTTTGTTGGGATGCACGTTTTCTCTCTAGCAGCAGCAATGGCACAGATATTCTAAAACCTTATAACAAAGAATCCGGCAAACTCCGATCCTCTTATTAATTGCTGCAAGAATAAAACCTTACAGCCAATTAGAAGATGATTTTCTTTTGTAAGATGCATTCCCTCCCAAAAACAAAAGCAAACAAATAAAAACTGCTTGCAAGAAGTTTAATAAACATGCTTTGGAGCTAAAGGGGGCATGTATAGCAAGCGTTGTGGTTGTTCCCTTTTGTTGTGGACTGTATAGTGTTTCACCGGGTTTCCTGGAGTTTCGCTTGGGAAACACTGATCTTTTTTTATTTCTGCAATATAATTGTTCAAAACATTGTCATATGTAGACTGTATATGTGATATTTTCTTTATTAAATACATAAATTGTAAATAAAAATATATGTAAATAAATAATTTCATTTGAATTATAAGTATCTACCCTGAAAAATAAAACAACTAGTAGGATTTACTTAATTGTTTATTTTGTTAATTTGCTTGGTTTTGAATTAAAAGTCTGAAAAGTAAACTTAGTTTTTTGCATCAAGTTTTTGCACACTGTGTGATGTTTTATACTTATTATTCTTTATATGATGTTTTTTCTCTCGGTTGTGTCAATTTTGGGACTTGTATATGAACAAATACATGAAGGTCCTCTTAATAAAGTCAAATGAAATGCAAAAACTTTCAATCTCAATATCTCAAAACTCCTCAGAATGTATAGAACCTGAATATATTAAGTTAAAGAAATGGACGCACATTTTGTTGATTCACTGTAAAAAATACATATAATATGTTCTTGTCTTGGTGTCTAGCAGACCATTTGCACATGAATTCACCCCGCAGGCCATTAGAGTCGGTCTGCGGGCCCTGGCTGTCCATCGCCACGCTGCAGTGCCTC
This sequence comes from Triplophysa dalaica, assembly GCF_015846415.1. Taxonomy (NCBI): domain Eukaryota; kingdom Metazoa; phylum Chordata; class Actinopteri; order Cypriniformes; family Nemacheilidae; genus Triplophysa; species Triplophysa dalaica. Next base: position 20,158,009 of record NC_079558.1, read on the forward strand.
TCAAAGATATCTAATTATTTACCAGAGGTCAGAGAGCAAGTGCCCTCAACAAATCCAAGAATAGGACTCTCTCCTATTAATCTCCATTCCGCAGATGATAGATACGAGAAAGGGAAGGAGTCACTCATGCTCGGCCCTGATTTACAGAGAAGCATCAATCTTGTCATCCGTTCAGCAAACAATAACTGTCAGAGGCGAGGAGGCGCGGGGGGAGAGAGAAGGGGTCTGGGGCTGAGTACTGTATATGTGAACTCATCTGTAATGTTGCCTTTCCTCATTTCTTCGTGATGGAATTGTTGGGGATGCATTGCTTTTCCCACAATCCACTCGGGCGGGTCGCTCGACAGAAATAGGTGGAGAAAAGTGAACCAAATTGGCCGCGTTTAGCCGCAGTCGACTTCTAGTAGTGGAAGAGTCGGGGAAAGTGATAACGTAACACTATATTTGGGCGGAAAATAAGTGTTTGATAGGTTACGTTTGGTGGCGTAAACAGGACATGTTGGACGCGAGCCGTCCTCGAGATCATCTCCATAGGATGCGTTGTGTTGCGAGCTACACGGATCCATCAAAACAATGGTCTCCGTACACTCAAACTTCTGTACACGCCGCAGGATATACAAATGTCTTTCCTTCCTCAGTATGTTGAAAGAGAAGGAGATGAATTGTCTTTGTGTGCTCGGAACATTTATTTGCGGCCACTGTAAGCCATAAAATAGTCCAATCCGGTCTTTATGTTGTGGAAGGACCTGCTTTGATGAGTACTGACAGGCATTTCCACCTCAAAGTTTCTATTAAATTCGTGGCTTTTCTTTAGCGCATTGAATTTTGGGCGTTTGGCGCAAGCAACAAACTATAAAGCACTCCGTGACCCCGGCAAACAAATTCATCATTTGATTCTATTGTTTTGAGGCTGACTTAGTTGGAAAGTATGAAGCAAGCGAACAGATTTGTTCGGTCGCGCCAACAACATTGTATATCTCTGTCCCTCTAAGTATACCCGAGACATTTGGGAGGACTGAATTATTGGACGTAGTCATTGCATTTTACCAAGTTATTTTAACACGATTTCAGGATTTTCTAATCTCAGGTGGGATTCCGCTTGGTTTGCAGGGACAAATTCTCCTTCTGAAAGTATCCGGCACAGCATTCGCTCTACGCCGGGCGTCTCTCTGAGGAGACATGGGCTCTCCGTACAGTGAGTTTGTATGACATGATCTGTATAAACTCAGTCGACGAAAGGCTTACAGTAATCAATCTTTCTCTTGTTTCAATAGGAACGTCACAGAGGCCTGGACGTGAACTACAGTAATTACGGTTTGAAGCGTTGGCACATCGTTTGCGCAGAATTATGAGACTGTAAATTGACATATTTATATAATAAGCGCTCAGCCTTTATTTTCTTTCTCGTCATGTTCTTCAGGGAGGAACTTCAGAAGGATTGAAAAGAAGCATTGGGTACCACATCAACTTTTTAGCTGAAAGAAGCATTGGTTACTGCGGCACATGCTTAAAGGAATAGTTAACCAAAAAATTAAAATTCTGTCATTATTTAACATCGATTTATTTAAAACCTGTACGTAAATCTTTCTTTAGTGGAACATAGAAGATATTTTGAGAAATGTCTCAGTGAGTTTGTGTTCATATAATGGAGGTCAGTGGGGTTCAGTGTTGTTTGGTTAACAACATCCTTCAAAATATCTTCTTTTGTGTTCTGCAGAAGAAAGAAAGTCATACAAGTTTGGAATGACATAAGGGGGAATAAGTGATGCAAGAATTTGTATTTTCGGGTGAACTGTCCCCTTAATGTTCATACTTTGGTCACACTTTGGTGGCCGATAAATAACGGCCATATAAATAATCTAAATTGACTCGAGGGATATTTAGGGGCCATCATATCACAGACCTGTGGGTGAGTTCTTTTGTCTAGTTACCGCAAAGCAAGATCCAGTCGACTCCGTTTGTTTGGCAGAACATGTGGCGGTCACTGTTGTAAAATGACATTTTAAATCACAGCCCAATCGATGCAACACCTAATGACTGCATCTAAGCGGGTTACAACGCCCTCATCTACATCGCTAAGAGACGATCAAAGACTCGCAATCTTGTTTTTATATAAACGAGGAGTCGCACTGAGCACAAACATCGCTGTTTTCCAAGATATTGATGGCAGGTTGAATTAATGTGTCCTATAAGACACACAGAAAATCCCTACAAAGCCTGCCACAGTCCAGCCTCTCAAACCCTTGACATTTGTTTTTCATCATGAACTTAAAGGTCACTAGCTGTCTGAGTGCCTGCCATCCTGTTTTGCTGTGCATTTGCATGAATTTTATTACCGTCACACTCTCTGGAAAGTGCAATTGTTTGACTTTATTATTAATATGATGATGCACATTTCCAAAAAACAGGATATTTCAAAATAGAAGACTCATAAGAACAGTAGAAATGACTGAATAAGGTTTAACACACTGCAATAGTAATAGGAATGTTTTTTAAATATTAAATGATTGTGGCTTTTAGGTTTGTGTGCTATAAAACGTGTGCCTGGACATTTTAAAGATTTATTTCACTTACTATAGATTTATTTATTATTTATAGAATTTGATATTTTTTTTATATTCACTATGTTTAGGCAAAAAAATGATCTGACTATACGAACATATTTTTTTACTTTTAGTACTTTAAGTCCTTTCAAAGTACTATTTATACTTTTTAATAGTTTTTACATAACATTAATTTAGCAAAATAACGTCACACTGCAATTTCAACTTACTTTTTTAAGTTAAAGCAACTCACCACTGTCCAAAATTATAAGTTGAAAAAGTTTTTTAAAAATAATACGTTCGTTGATGGCAGCAATTTTTGGAAACCATTTTAGGAATTGGCTTATTTGGAAAAATTCATACTATGTGAATCCTACAATAAAAAAAGTGTGAGTATAAACTTCAAAACAGCAATTACAAAGTCCTATGCCCAAACCCATCACTGTTGCGAAAGCACATCGTACCAAAACACACAAATGTGCAAATTTATACGAATGATCGACATCGTAAAATTGTTAAGATTTATATAAAGAGACAGACAAAATCACTCACTCTTCCGGCTGTAAAATGTGAGTAATTTCCCATGAACCCCTGCAGCCGTATTCATTAACCTGTCTTTTGACTGGACCAGTCAGATGTAAGTTGCAGTCATTAATATGCGTGACTCTTTTAATGAGGTTTAACAACCCTCCACGCCCCTCCTTTCAGCAAACCAACGTTCCCATGTGATGTTCAGAGCCCTGTCTGTACCCGCGATATTCCTTGTCTCATGTCAAAGAAAACCACTGCTCTAAAAAGCAGGTGCAAAGATGACCTAAATAGGTTCAAATCAAATAAACTGCTAGATTGACATAATTACACGGTTTCTAATCCAGATTAATATTTAAAGGTATGAGGCTTTTGAGAAAGGCCTGTGAGATTTGTGTTAAAGTGGTGTAGAATGAAAAGTGACTTAAAAGGAGCGAATTAATAATTCAGAGTCAAATCTGTTCCTCTTTCTCATTTTTGTGTAGCTGATAAATACTAAACCTTCTTTATTTAATTGATTTGTGTACAGTAGTTGACGTAAAGTGATGTCCAGAACAACGTCTTTATTCTAATATATTATATATGATATATTTAAAATGGTTGGAGAATGTGCATGTTTGGAGAATAAGATGAAGTTTAGCTTTGAGAAGAATTTAAGGATGCTTGTCAAAAAAAAAAACATGAGCAAAACTTACTGAGTCAAGAGCCAGGAAAAAATAAAAAACTAATTATTAATAACTTATAAATTTGTATTCAATGTGTGCTTTATTACCTAAAAAAATGCTGTTTTTTTCAATGCATTTATGTACATTTTAATAACTCCCTTTAATATGCTAGCTTTTTTTATTTTGTCGAATAAATAAGTTTAGTGTTTAGTACATTTTGTGCCAAACATCTTATATTTGATTAAAAATAACTTAAAGGGATTATTGAAAGCAAATATTGTACTGCACACTTTTGGCCACCATATATGGACACCAAATGTGCCCCCCCTTCAAAAATGAGATGTATGATCTCAAGGGGTTTATCACAATAAATAAATAAACAAAATATATATCACTGCTGTCCTTCTGAAACCTCCATATCAAACTTCACATGTTGTGATTTTTATTTTGTATTATTAGTCACCCTCTATGTTAATCATTGGGTTTTGCAAATATCTTACCAATAAAAAGTATACAAAAGTGCTTGTCAACAAGAAGGAAAGCAATGTAATCAAAGCATTTTCGGTAAATCTAACTGTTAATAATATTATTTGCTTCATCCTTAAGAAGATGTGCGTTTTGGCTTCATCATTCAGACACATATCAACCCGCTAATCGACACAATCTTTCTTTCCAGCCTTTACACACTTACCGGCTGTGTTAAACATGTCTCACAGTCACGATTCTGGGAGAACGTTAATGGCCAGCGAGTCTAGAATAATGGCCCACGAAGAGGATGCACAAACGAAATGACCACCTGCATTGATTTTCTCTCAGCGGAGGCGACGTGACATAAATAATTCAGCTCCGATACTGTAAATGATGGCAGGTGGCGCCTCTGAGGTCAGCAGGTACTATAGAAATGAGCTGGGCCGATTCTGAGGACCTGCGAGCTGTCAGTTTATCCACCCCCGCGGTGATGGTGTTGTTATTAATTCCCACTTGTGACCGTGCATGGCGCTGTGGTCTCCGAACACAAACTATTTATACAGGTTAAAGAGATCAATTAGATACCTGCCCTCCAACGGTGCCCTGCCATCCACGAAGTCCGACGCAGAGTGCCCTGTTCGTAGGCACGAGTGCAGAAGATGTGCATTTAGTAAAAAACATATATTTTGTTCCTGGCCCAAAGGAAGCCTGGCTGTGAAGGTCAAGAAGTCAGAAGGAACGACGTCATATAGTCACAAAAAGTTTCATGAGATACTTCGTGAAAACGGATGAGTTTCATATTTGCGTTCTTTCCTCGCCAACTTCAGTAAACCTCAGAGACATCAGCTGATGTTTTGGCTTTAAGAGTCGATATCCAGAACTTCGAGCATGACAAATAATCCCACACTTTTGAGGCTTTTAGGTTATGGTATGTCAGACCATCTGTTATATCTGCTTTCTCGTGAAGCAGTCCGGTCCAGCAGTGAATCATGCAGGTCTTCTGGGATATAAACTCTGATCATTTGTCAAGCTTTATGTTCCTTGAGCATTCCTGGTCAATCAAACTTTACTAGATGAGCATTTAATTTGACAAATCCATATTATGATTGATACACGTTATGAGACCAAATATGTTTGGGATATTTAACCAGATATTTCAGAAGCGTGCTGTGGTTGTGCTCACATTCCTTCATGTCTGAACTTTTAACTTTTTGCATAGTATGATCGAGTTCTTCTAGGTTAGCTGTTAACTTGACTTTGATTTGTGTAAATGAAATCAGATAACACCAAAATAAAAAAATCCACGCTTAATAAAAAAGGGGTCTCAAAAGGTCCTGTGATGCCATAGAAGAACCTTTTGGTTCCATAAAGAATGTTTAGCGCTTTTCAAGAAAAGTAATGGTTCTTTAAAGATATAAATATATCTATAAAAAAATATAAAATACTTTAAAAATGGATATACTGTACGTATGGTATCGCTGTGAAGAGCCTTCTAAGAACCTTTTTTTGTAAGAGTGTAACACAACACAATCTTTGCAACGAAAACATGTCTAGAGAGTTATTTGGAGCAAATTATAAACTAAAACCCAACTATTAGCTATAGACCACTTCGCAAGATGTTACAAATGCATTTCTGGTTTCATTTTTATTTCATTTTTTTTTTTTAATCCTAGCGATAGTTGTTTATCATTTTGGTTCTGTTATACATGCTCTGTTGGTTGTACTTTGTTCATACGTTTGTTTAGTGTTTAATACGGTGTTAAGTACGATTTTCAAAGTGGTTATATACACAAAGATCATTTTTACACTATACATAAGTAAAACATTTACTTTTAATTTACATTTATTTAGACCCTCTGTCTTTCTCTCAACAGGTAGTGGTCTAGCTTTTGTTGAAACTATTAACTTTGTATTGTCACCTATTGCATTATCGCTCCTGTATGACACTCTTTAAACTCTTTGTAAGTCGCTTTTTGCTAAATGACTAAATGTAAATACACTATAAAATCACTCAAGAAAAGTAATAAAATAAACTTTAATTACACTTGTATAAGAGCACTAAGTGCATTTAAAGTTTATTTTATGACTTTTCTTAAATGATTTTATATTGTAATTACATTTAATCAGTTTGTTTATACTAAAAATGTATATTACTATTATTATTTAGCACGTTTATTCATGTCTCACACAGTTGAGTACACTTAGATGTAAAAAGTTTATCTTCAAAAGTACCTAAGACTAATATTTGTATAGTAAGTACAACATTAGTGTGTGAAAATAGAGGACGTTTAGAGAAAGTGTTATTCTAGTGCACTTATTTCACCTGGGTTGACTGTGTGTCTGCAACAGTACTTATATTTATGCTGTTGTGTAGACTCAAACATTATAATTGCTAAACTAACACAATGCAAGACAAAGGTGATATAAAACTTAAAAATTGACATTATTCTTCGTTGCGGAAAGCTTAAACAATATACTTTCCGCTGATAATCCGTATAATAAATTTGAGGTCAATAATAATGCCGATAGAAAACGGTTCTGTTTTTATAACCATAAACAATGGTTGTTTACGAGGCACGATTTGTTAAACAGGAGTTGACGGGCCTAATTTAATCTGAACTTCCTGCAGTGGTATTTGCTTTCCTAGCAGAGACACCGTCTGCACTCATCGTCTCCGGCACTGATCTCCATACTAACTAGCAGAAGACATTTCAGCACTCATAAATCAGCTTCTCCAACAGCTCTTTAGTACCAGCACATTCCCACTCAGAGAGAGAGAGAGAGAGAGAGAGAGAGAAATCTATCGACTCTGGCACTCCACACCATGTCAATGACGGGCGAGGAAAGCGCTCTGCCACACTCGCTCTAAGATCTTTTTAAACTCCGTACGGGTTCTCGTGCCATCTGGACAGACTGTGAGTGGCCCAGATCGGGGAGGTTGCCAGCAGGCCTCCGTATCGCAATATGGCCCTTCCTTTAATGAACTGCTAACTGTCCTCGCTTTAAATCGAAGTGACATTTTTAGCCTTTATCACTGGCACTTTTAAAGGTGTTGCATTCCTTTACCTGCAGAAACCCACGGGTTTGTTTGGGGAGCGATGTGTTGAGTGCTTTGTTATAAAATATGTTATTCAAGTTGCTTCTGTGACCTCAACCTCAGAATGCAAACCTACACTTCACATACAGATGTTGTACATCCATTACATTTACATTTATGCATTTGGCAGACGCTTTTATCCAAAGCGCCTTACATTTCTTTATCCTTTACATTTTACATAGGTATTTGCAATCCCCCGGGATCGAACCCACAACCTGCTCTTACAACTGAGCTACAGGAAAGTGGGTGTATTATAGTGGGTGTGTTGTGGCTTAAAGGGATAGTTCACCCAAAAATTGTCCCTACTGACTTGAAGAATTTTTATTCTTACTATAGAAAGTTAATGGGACAATTTTTTGTGAACTGTTCCTTTAAATTGTTCACTTGTGCCAATAAACATGGCACATCCAATGAATTATATCTGAGAGTATGATTTTTAAAAGAAAGTTTTTTTTTTCATGGTCTGTACATTTTGTTTATCCAGCTGAACTAGAGCATTGCAAAATAAAAGTCCAGGGACATGCATGAAAACACCCCAGGTCAAAATGTCAACAATTTCTGGTAATCGTACGGCCATATGGGCTCCATTACGTGCAAACCACATACAATGGTGTCTAAGAGGAAGATTAATATCAATTCTTAATTTGTAGTCTTATTATGTACATGAAGAATTTCATTTTACATTAAGATCAAAGTGGCCATAAATTTTTGGACACACAGGACACATTTTTAACTGCATATATAGACAATGTCACATCCTATTTTAAAGATAGCACAATTATGGTATTAAAAAAAAAGATTTTTATTAATAATGCACAATAATTAAGGCGCTGTGGTATTTATTTCAACAAATTGGGATTCAGACATTATAAACCATTTCATCGGAGGTGCGTGCCTGGACTGCAGTTAACTTCCGGTCTGTGTTTGTTTATCAGGCTAGCGTCCAACATTTACATTTTATTTTATTAATGTTAATATTTATTCATATGATTATTTTATTGTATAATGATTGTATTACCTTACGATTTGATTATTGTATGATTATTCTATTAAATAAACAATCTGTTGAATGGGTTTAAAGAATCTGCGTGGTACAACGACATCTAGCGGTTGAGCTTGATTTGTAGTCAAATACAAAATATTGGAGGGGCAAGTTAAGCCACATAACAGGTCTTCTCGGTTTCTTTTGCTTGTTATCAGAAGTAATCTACAAGCAGTTAAATTGTTTGTAAATGTGCAGTTGTCGCTTTGAATCCGTCTATTGTTGTGTTTCAAGTCTTCACATAGTTTGTCAGTCAGTGCACAACAACCCACTTTATTCTGTTCTGATCAATTTTGCACACTTCAAAAATTCGGTCCTGAAGCCATTACACCTTTACAGCAAAACCGAAACGCATCGTACAGGTGCGTTGTACCTAATCTCTTTCATAACATTTGCACGTTCTGTCCAGTCTTTTGTCTCAAGAGGACAATCGGGCATCCCGCTGTGATGTTCTTTATCTGCCAAGACGTCCCTCTGTGACAACTCACCCTTGGGCTACTATACTATTTACAGGCCGGGGTAAAGAGGGGATTATATAAATATCATTAAAGCGCACCGTAATAAAGCCGGATCTGATTTATTAATGTGAATAGCATGAAAACGTATCTAATTCACAGTCTTTGATGGGAACAATAGCCGAGGGTTTTCCTTTCTGTTACACTACGGCACCTTTTACAACCTCGAATACGACGAGACCTCAATCTGGAGGGAAAGAAAGAAAGAGCGATGACGTTCAGTAAAGCCGTGTTTGTACTAGTGAATTATTATTTTTGGGGAAAGCTGATGCATAACACTTCGTGTGTGTCTGTTAGAGGGTGTAAGATGAAGCAGATGTCCCCGTTGAATTGACGAGCCGTTGCGAGAGGATTTGGTGGTTTAGCACTTCGGAGGATCCGATCGGAGTCAAAATCTTCCGTAGGGGACGGACACAGGCCGAGAATCTCCCTTCATTAATCACAGTCATTATTATTGATTTAGAGCCACGAGCCCCCTCTACTGGGGTAATAAGAACACACACACACACACATGTACAAACCTCTCGTGCAGTCATAAAGCCAGACAAAATTGAGATTTTTCTCCTCCTACCGTCTCACCTCAGAGAGAAGGGTTTGTTTGTGGATGGGCGTGATATTGGAGCGAAATTTTCATCGTGGACTTGCTGCCCCGATGCCACTCACGCCGCTTCCCATGATTCCGTGCGTCTGACAGGCTGAAGCATCAAAAACAACAGGAAACGTCCTCACGGACGCCGATGTGTAAAATTAGTGGTGTTCTTGGACTTTATACGCAAAGCTTTGATCCTGTTTTTATGCTCAATGGACGATGGTGTCTTATTGTGTATTCCAACGGTTCTTCCGTTTATTGTGTGAGGTATCTTGTTGCGTGTGCCGTGGCCTTCTGCCTGTCTGTTTGTGAGATTGGCCGGTCTGTTTTTCACGTCGGGTTTTCCTCCTGTGTGTTTGGGTAAAGTGCTGACAGACTTACCGAGCTCGGCTTCCTCCGCGCCTCCAGATGTTAAGGCTGCCCTCCTGCGATCTGACCTCGACGGGCTGCGACCGCACTGAAAATCTGGAATTCAGATTCTAAATGAAACCTGGAAGGGTTCGAGAACAGTGAAAAATGACGAAACAAATAAAAGTTGTGAGGGGAATTAAATTGAAAATGTGCGAATGAACAGCACCTAAAATGTGATTCATACGGCTTATATTTTCCTTCCAAGCTTTCGATTTTTCAAATCAAATCTTACACAGAGAGACATTATATAAAAATGTACTTTACTGTATTTAGATGCGTGATTAATTCTGAAGGGAGCTGAAGGGAAAATGTAACATTGCTCTTTTCATCTGCGTTTTTGTCTAGCGCTTTATTGTGTCCGTGACATGTGACTACACACTACGAGACACAGTTTATCCTCCGACGGCCGCAAAACAAATGTAATATCCTGCAATTTGAGTGAATGAGAGACAGAGCGAGTGTGTGTGTGTGAGAGAGAGAGAATAAATAAACACGATGTGATATGGGAAAGGATATATGAGATTTCTGACAGGAATATTACTGCAGGACTCGACGAAACTCCCCGACATGCCAGCCGTAATTTGTGTCGATCAAATTACATTTACCGTTGCTGCGTTCCTGGAGTCGCCATAATTTCTCATATTCTTTCATTCCTCTCGCTTCAGATGCACAAAATCCATCATATCTGGGAAAATGGATAAGTGCGGTGTAACAATCATATTGCCTGCCCTCTCCATTAAAGCGTGTTGTCATCTGATCTGTGGGTGGAAAAGTTTGAAAAATAATGTCAGACTCACTTTGCCGAGCCTTTATGGGCTTCCAGATTTTTGATATGACAAGACGACAACATGCTGCTTCTGTTTTGTTTGATGGGTCTTATTGTACACGGCCATCCTCTTTGTTATTTTCAGCAGATCTACTACTCCGAGTTGCATTGTACTTTTATTTTCTTCTCTTTCTTTTTCTTCTTCGTCTATGTCTGTCTGTCTGACTGTCTCTTACATCATTAAAAACAATGAAAGTTAACCCCTTTCATCCTTTCTTTCTTCTTTCTTTCTTTTATAATCAGAAACACAGAAAATGAACCCCTTTTTTACTTTCATCTATCATCTAACTTTTCTTCTGTCGTCTATCTATTTCTCTCTTTTCTTTCTATCTATCTTTCTTTCTCTCTCTCTCTCCATCCATCCATCAATCCATACTTTATATCTTTCTTTTCCATCCATCCATCCATCCATCCATCCGTCCGTCTGTCTTTTTTTTTTATATAATACAAAAAAAACAAATGAGCCCCTTGCTTACTTTGTTCTATCAACTATCTATTTCTTCTGTCACCTATCTATTCCTTTCTTTTTCTTCCTTCTTTCTTTCTTTCTTTCTTTCTTTCTTTCTCTCTCTCTCTCTCTCTCTCTCTCTCTCTTTCTCTCCATCCATCCATCAAACCATACTTTATTTCTTTCTTTTCCATCCATCCATACATCTGTCATTCTTTCTTTTATATAATCAAAAACTAATTTATCCCTTACTTACTTTGATCTATCATCCATTAATTTTTCTGTCGTCCATTTTATTTCTCTGTCTATCTATCCATCCATCCATTCTTTCTTTCTTTCTCTTTTCATCCATCCATATATAATCACAAACACAGAAAATAACCCCCCTTACATTTTTCTATCATCTATCTTTTCTTCTGTCGTCTATCTATTCATTTCTTCTCTTTCTCTATCTATCTATCTATCTATCTATCTATCCATCCATCCATCCATCCATCCATCCATACTTTATATTTCTTTGCTTTCCGTACATCCATCAATCCTTCTTTCTCTCTTTACTGAATTAACCCCTTACTTACTTTCATCTATTCATTTTCTGTCGTCATCTTTACTTCTCTGTCTATCTATCCATCCATCCATTCTTTATTCCTCTATCCATCCGTTCATATATAATCAAAAACGCACAAAATTAACCCTTTCCTTACTTTCTTCTATCATCTATCTTTTCTTCTGTCATTTATCTATTCCTCTTTTCTTTCTCTTTCTGTACATCCATCCGATCTACTATTCTTAATATGTCTTTTTTTGTTTCCTTCTTTTTCATATTCATCCTTTCTGTCTATCATTTTATTGGTGGTCTCAGTAGCTTCAGGTAGTTTGTTTTCGTTCTTTCTTGTTCTTCCATAACAAACCACTGCTAATTCTTCACATCTTTTTATTGCCCCCTCACATTCATCTTTCCTTTCTAAAGCATCCGATTGGCCACAACCTCGCTGGTCACCAGTCTGCACGTAACATTTCCTACAGAAACATTTCCTCTGTCATCATCTCTCGACCCCCGAGATCCACTCGCCGCCTTTTTTTATGTTGACTCAATTTGTCCCCGGCGTCAGAGAGCAGATGCAAATTAAGAGGCGTGAACTATGACAGTCCGTGACACCGCCTCTGTCCGCATAATGATTACATACAATCCTGTGATATTATTCGAAACGACCGCTGATAAATGAATGATAAAGTGGAGGGTTACGGCTCCTTTATTACCGAGGTTGATAAGCGAGCTAATCAGCGGCCAGGCAAATGTCATTACATAAATTATGAGTCTGACTTTGATATATATTTCCCGGGTGTACTCCGCAGATGCCTGTCATCGCCATGGCCGTCTCACCGTGCTCCGCTTACACGGGTGGCTGAAGAAGAAAGAAAATATTTACTCTGTCTCATTACTCTTTTGCATCAGCCGGGGTCCGTAATTGAGCTGGTGAATGAAAAGGGCACGTGGCGACCGATATTAATGTCCCTGGCAGTGACTGAAATATTACAGCTTTTCAACAACTGCATCAATTTGTGGGAATATTTAAAATCCGATGACTGGGGATTTAATAAACATTGACAGTTGTGCCAACGGTTTGTTCGAGGTTGATTAAAATGCCTGCAAGTTTTGCTGACTCAACACACGGGCCATTAGCACCACCGAGACCATCATTATTCTATTACAGCCCTCCATCTCATGTGTAACATGAGTGATTTGCTGGTGGCCTCTATTTGTCTTCTGTATAACTATATTAAAATCAACATTAAATCAAAACTGGACCTACTTAGTTTCCTCATAAATTTTACTGGTCATATTGTGCACAATTTATCATAATTTAAAAGAAATTTTGAAGATTTGTCTTCAAAAGTAATCATTTGCTTCGCCTCCCTTTCAGATCGCAGAATCATAGTTTTTAAAGGTACAGTTCGTTACCATTGCAGTAAAATTAGTGTTATATATTTTGTTCAGCTCGGTCCTTAAAATGTCTAAAATGTTTCCAACTACTTGTAAACCGTGAGAAAATTAGCATTTTAAACAGTGACACGGGGCTCTGCATTCGCCAGTCAATGGCGTCATATCCGCGTTACCCTTTGTTACCGCCTTTACTGATGTAGAAACCGCATGGCAACAGTATCGTGGAAAAATGCGGAAGTGGTGTCTAGGGTCTAGCAAGCCACTAGCTTGTTTCGAGCGGTCACTTACTTATAGACCACAATAATACCCAACATTTATAAAACTTTATTACTTTACATCATCAGCTAACATGATTTCTCATTTCCGTCTAATTTATGACATCAGCGGTTGAGTTGAAGACAACAGATCCCATCATTCCACGCTCCTTCACAGCGTCACCAAGCTACGCCATTGTTGTTGTTTTGATGGTGTGCCCTCTACCGGCGTTTTTTACAAGCTGTAGCTTGATGTGCCGTCACCAAATACGCACTTTCTAAAAGGTTCTTTCTTGAGCCGCATGCTTCTAAAACTAAGAGCCCTTTAACATCCACCGAAGGTTCTTTGTAGTGGATAAATTGTTCTTCAAACTATAAAAAGGAGAAAGAAAGGTTTGTTTCACTGAAAGAAAAAAAGTTATTCTACACTATTAAAGGCTCTAAATGGTTTCTTCGAAGTGATCACATAGAAGAAGCAGTGGTTCCTCATGGAAACTTTCAGTCAAACATTCGTAGAAAAACCTTTTCCTAAAGTAGCCTACACTAAACTCTTTTTCACTAGAATATGTTGTGCAACAAAAGCATGACAAAGAAGGTTTTAAGAACCTGTAAAGAGGCACCTTTATTCAAAAGTGTAACATCCTATTTTCATCCATATTTAATCCTGATGAATAGAATCAAGTCCTGTTCTGATTCGCCCTGATTCACTTTAAAACACCCCAGACTGTCAAAGCAAACGTTTATCTTTTATTTTAAATGCATTTCAAGTACTTCTGGTTGTTTTATTGTTCTTATATATGATCAAGTCCGTACAAACCCAGTTTTTGATTTGTTCCACATAAAATCATCCTATAAAATGTAAAGAATTTCTTTGTAAATATAACCTTGATATCTTTTATATGGACTGAATAAAACCCCGTCAAAACCAATGTTTGGGGAGCCAAACTCTAGTATTAATTTTATTACATTCTGAATGAAAATGTGTGCGCTGTCTCTCAAAATCCTATCCTTTACAGAACCAAAAACACACTAAATAAAACACCATTTCATCATTTTTATGGCTATGACCACTTTGATGTTTCTAATATCATAATTAGATTATATGACTTAACCCGGAATTTCACAGGCGGGGTCATGTATGTGCTCTTGCTGGGTGTTTCTAGCGCACACTGATGGCATCACATAGTGTGACATCACATTGCTGCAACTCGATAACACAACTTCTCTGTAGTGAGTCCATGACTATGAGATGTGTGTGTGTGTTCGCCCAGGAGTGTTTCTGGCCCCGGGCGGACCTGAGGGCGCTGAGAGTGACAGCATTTGATGGCATTACAGCATGTGAAACTTACACACTCCGTGATGTACTTTGCATTATACAACTCAACACATGCTTATCTTCCCCTCATTTATTAAAAAATAAATATATCCTGAGCAAAACTTTCCTTTATAAATCAAATACCTGTTTCAATACCATCAAAAGAAACCGCAAAGTGAAACTTCATCCTAATAACAAAAAAAAAAAAATCCATGCAATTGTCTTTTTCATGCGCTCTACAGCATGGTCTCATTATGTAAGACCATCCGAGCACGTCGGACCGTTCTCTTCTCTCACCACAAACAAACCCAATGCCCTGCAGGCGTGGCTGGGGCTCAGGATCCCCCAGGCTGGACTGAAACACGGCCCCCGGGGCCCCTCTGAAGGACCTGAGCAGCAGGGGTTCATATCCCCCCCGGCTTTCTCTGGGTGGTGACAGAAGCTGAGCGCCTTTCATTGCAAACATAAAAAAACGCCGCTGTTAAAATGCATGTGTTGCGTTTAGCATGCTCACAAATGCATTCATAGTGTAATGCGGGGATATAAATGGCCGTCAGGTGATATCTGCATCTTTTTCTAGTCACAACTGACCTGTTCTCGGAAAAGCATCCCTGGTTATTCTGTGCATGATTCCTTTAAAAACATTCGGACATAACTAAAACCATGTGACCAGAGAAAAAATAATAATGCTATATATATATATATATATATTACACATGCCAATATACAGAGGCCTTGCCCTTCTACTGTATATTTTCCACTCAATTTGTTTTACTCTAATTTCTCACTCAGTGAGATTAAATGGAAAGCAAATGAAAACGTCTGCATTCATCTCATGTGTCTCAGATACTTCTCCAGAGAAAAAGAGTAAAAAATCTCACACCTTAGTTTTAGAAGAGATTGTAATGATGTCTCAAACTGAGCTCACAAGTCTGTACTCAAAAATCAATATTTTTGAAGATCTCAATCTGGAAACTAAAGATTTCTCATCAACATTTTCTCATCGTCTCATTTATTTTTGCTGTCATTTTTATCAAGCAACTGAGAACTCCATCAAATCTCCTGAGCTATGAGAGAGCAACATTCGAGCAAAAAAACTGCCCACATTGCATGACAACTATTCAGATATTATACCTCCGACATTATTCTAGCGTGCGTGCACTTTGCGGTGAGATTATTACATCGCAAGTATGCATCTACGGATGATGTCTTATTCGCGGATCCTCAGTGATGTCAGATAATCAATGCAAAGATAATCTGTTTCCAATTCACGCTCACTACGAATGAAGAGTTCGTGCCACAACACTGCTGCGCTTTCTCCGTTCATTGTTTTGGAAAAACGTGATGAAGAAGAAGTGAGAGTGAAATAAAGAGTGGGTGAGATTTGCTTTTCTTCAATTTTTCTCCGTTCATCAAGGAGGGGATCAATATAGGGGAGTTTTCCACTGCATTTCAATGGGGGAGAAGTTTCGTCAGTCAAAGGGTTAGTATGATTCAAACTTGCCTGAGAGACACGCGATCGATTCACCTGAAAAGCTGTGCAGGGCCTTTCGCTCGATAATGTCCTGTCTGTCCGTTTCTGCTTCTCGCATTTAATAATGCTGCCCAAATACAGAAGATTAGCTCTGTTAGACTATTTAAACATTCAGAAATTATGAATTTATTCCCCTTTCGGCGCTGGGAATGAGAGGGAGGAAAATATTATTCGGTAAGGTAAACAACACTAATATTATAGGTCACTTAAGATTATTAGGGATCTACTGTGTGTTTACATTCTAGGAAAAAAATCCAAATTTAGGACTTTAATTCTTTTTTTATTAATTTTGTAGAGATTACATTGACTATAGACGATTACATTCTGGAGCTAAAGAATTCAGAAAAAAAGTGACAGGACAAGAGTTTACTCGTGCTACTTTATTTCTTCTGCAGAACAAAAACAATATATATATATATTTTAAAGAATGTTGGAAACTAAATAACACTCAACGCCATTGACTTCCATTATATGAACACAATACCACAGCGACATTTCCCAAAATATCTTCTTTCGTGTTACACATGTTTTGAAGGACACAAGGGTGAATAAATCCAAGCATTTCTATTTCTAGATTTTATTCCTTAAAGCAAGAACATCCTAGAAACGCCCTAGCATCCGCCCAATACTCACTGGCACGCATCTATCAACGCCCTATCTGCCAAACTCACTCACACACTCACCCTACAGTGCAGACTGACAGGTATTTAGAACGCGGGAAAGAAAGCGAAAGAGGAGTACTTCACTACTCCATCGTCTCAACTCCTCGGCATCCATCCAGATGGCACATGAGAGGCGGATGCAGCAGGACTGTGACAGGAACACGGGAAGCTGTTGTTCTCTCCCGCGCTCATGAACACACGACCCTGCCGCTGAGGCCCGAACGCTCGCGCTACACATGAAAGCATGTGGCAGGACGTCCCGCAGCACAGGCAGAGAGCGTAAAGAGCAGCCTGCGCTGTGAAATCACACACCCATCAAGCATCAAAGACAGGCGATATGTAAAATATTTGCCACGGTTGTTGTCCCGAAGACGAAGGTATCAGGTAGACAGCAGGTGAAGTGAAAAGTTGATGATATACTGCGAGGTTGCACTGCAGAGAGCCTTTGGTGCCAAAATGGCTTTTGGTGTTGTGTGTGGATTTTATTTATGTGGGCTCTACTACAAACAAAAGACGAAACTGACTGCAGAAACACGGAGGGCTGTATAGCGTCTTTGTAGACCAATTCCGTTTTAACACATTTAATACATTTTAACATAAATCAATAATATCAATGAATAAGTGTACATAAAAATTACTAGAGAAAAATAAATAAATTATGTATTAAATGTATATTAAAAAATATCATTGATGAGGGGCCAAACATATTCAGCCGCAGAACTAAATTAGGAGATTATTCCATATTTCAGTTTACTTGTGTCCAGTCCAAATTAAAAAAGAATATTGAACCTTTCCTAAATACAATCAGAAATATGACTTTTGTATTGCCTAAAAGTGAATATGAAATTGTTTTCTTTGCAGTATTTGAGGTCTGAAAAAATACAGAGCATCTTTTCTGTTATTTTGACTGTTTTTTCAGTTTTCAATTTCTGCAAATACAAACAATAATATTTGAAATCTGGGAGAAATATTGTCAGCATATTCTTACCTAAACAAATAGTAAACTCTTAAAAAAACTCTTAATGTTTTCCGTGGCTGTATACAGTATAACAAAACTGAACTGAAAAGAAACTTACTCTTTTTTGCAATGTGACCCACCCTCTGCTTCATCTAATTGGTCCATTGTTCTGAAAATGACATTGATCAATTGATGAGCTGCACTTCCTGTCAAGAAATAAATAAGTACATAAATAAACAACTTTACTACACGGCTCGTTGGAATGCTTCATTCTGATTGGGCAATCGCGACCTTTGCAAGATTGTGCCCCAGATAACAACCTCTCAAAACTAACAATACATGGTAACCCGTTTTTTTGGACAAATTAAATATAAACATGTCTTTTAATAACGTATATAACATTATATTTACAAATGATTAAATTGCCTTTTTGGGACATTTGAACATCATTCTTACCTTAAAACCTAATGTAAAGGGCTTTTCCTCACTGAAGGTCATCAATCTGTGTGTCAAATATGAATCAAATATTTCAACTTCACATTTCATGTCCAGTTTTTTTCTAATGTACCAAGTTGCCGTGTGATAAGCGGGATAATGCACAAGCAGCCGGCTGTTATCACAAAATAAGCCCCTTGAGTGTGATCACACTGTCGGGCTTATTTCTGCGGTAACAACCGGCTGCCTGTACATTATCCCTTACATAACACACCATGCTGAAAACAGGTAAAAAAAGTCCGTCTGGTGCATTTAATGAAAACATGTTTTTGTGTAAACAGCCTATTAATATGTGATTGCTCTGAAGAAGAAACAATAGGCTTGATTTGGTCTACAGGAAACAAACAATTTGTAACCTTTCGTGCCAAAACATTTCACTATTATCGTAGAAAATGACTAGAGAGAATCGTCATCAATTACAACACGATTCGATCAGCCCTACATCAGATACACACATGTGATGTTCAGCAACTTCCCCACAGTGCGGAAATACAAGCGAAAATAACTTCTAAACGCCAGCAGAACAGATAAATCGAAACAAATGTGGGGACATTTTTTATTGCGCAGGTTCGGAGGTACCTGTCATTCTGCAAATTCTCTGAAGGGTGGAAATATTAGAAACAAACAGTAAGAAGAACATGTTACTGCCCTTTCTTTTAGTCCTCAATTGTGTTTCAGATGTTTCTCCTAAAATTGCTTACATGAGAAATAGTGAATAGATGTAAATGAATATATTTAATGAGAAATGCATGGGAATATTGAGATCTTCAATATACGCAATTTTTGCAGATCTTTAGTACACTTTAGCACAGATTGAGATTTCTATTCTTTCCTTAAGAAGTCCATTACTGCTGTCTGCAAGAATTCACAGATTTGAAAAAGATCCCTATGGTGATTTTTGTCTTTCTTATGGGAATTTTCTTTAACAAAGTGGCACAATATTTTGACATAATATAATGCACACTTTGCTTTAAGCTGTACACTCGATTTGCAAAATATGCACTGACGAAGTCATAAGTGAAGTATGTAAGTGCCCCAACCAAGCAGACACGGCCACAATCTCTCAAACAATACTGTAAGTGTGGGGCTGGACTATCCGGGTACATTATATTTACAATACCATTTGTTGACACCAGTGGCCCAGAAACATAAAAGGCCGACAAAGATGCGTGGACAAAATGCAAAGTTCCATCACAACATTTGAGGTCAATCACCAATTACTGCACAAAGAGAAACAATTAAAACTCCATCTCTTGCAAAACGGCGTAATGTCAGGTTATTGATGCCACATGAACATTAATAATGGAGGCTCCTGACAGGTTAGAGGAAAATACGAATAACTCTCAGGTTTGTAGATGATTGTCGAGGCCTCATGGGCGTTCGCGAGGAGGATAATGTTTTTTCATTGCCAGCGTGGGCTGAAATGGAAGCTGCCAAACATCCAACTTCATGAAGCAGATTTCCAAAATGAGAATGCTCCTCTCCGCGCGTAATTTCACCCTCTGAGACGGCACTTTGCATCCGGAATGTTCCGCATCCACTAATGACTGACAGGTGTACATCTCCGGTTTCATTATATGTAATAACTACAAAACGGCACTTGATATTATGACTATATTGTATGGAAATGCGCAATCAAATTCAGCTGCAGCACGGAGCCTCTTGGGAATTCCTGATGATAAAATTTATTTCATGTGACAATTTGGAGTAAACACTGCGAATTTGATCAAATGGAGACGGAGAAGTCCGCCAGCGCCCTTAGTGAACATCTCACTCGACTTTTGAGTCATTTATTCACAATGCTGAATTTGATCAGTTTCGTTTATTCCACGTATAATCACGACAGTAAGTCACATCTGACAGCTACAGTTCGGCGGAACGTCAGCCGCAGATAAATCGCCTTCCCGATCTGTAGCTTAATATCTGGCGTTCCGGGTCTTGAAGCAATTTTTGGGCTAATATCCGAGCTGTCAAATTCTGCGAGTCGACCGCACGAGCTCATGCAGATGGAGCGTGTTTGTAATGATGAACTGTGCGGAGGTTGACACTTTGTTCAGCCACAAATTACCTCAGTTGTAGACATCATTACCCTTCGCCGACTGCCTAGATGTGTTTATACGTCCTTGCTCTCTCTGTTAGCGAGCGGCGCGCGCCCTCCGATCTCCGATTCCAAAAACATGAATTCAAAGCAAATATGTGTCTTTGTGTTGCATGTGCGGTTTGACATAATGAGCGAGGTAGAGGGAAAATGATTTCGCGCATTACGCCGGCCCTGCTTTGGCAGAAAAACGCTCTATGCCTTTAAGCAACTCATGAAAAATGAAAGAGATTTGTCTGTCATCAACATGCGCATTCTGACCTTGACTCCAGACGGGACTAACGGGGGTTCTGCATTTTTTACGGAAGAAGGTGGAACTCCGTGAGGTATTGAAGGAAAACAACAGTCACGTCGAAATCGCTGAAAAAATGCTGTAATTAATTTGGAGTTCGGCGATTTGCGCAGGTCTCCTCACAGACGCTGGGAAACTCGCACAGCTACGCTCATGTTTTTTCTTTCTTTTTACTGCCTCGACTTTCTTTTTCTCTCCTTCTTTCATGCTTTTGTTGTTTGTATTGTGGAATTGCTAATGTTGGGAAAAGCAAAGCCTGTGAGGAAGATTCCAGCAGAAAAAAATAAGGAACAAGAAGAAAGAAAACACTCAAAACAAAGTCACAAGATCACAAATGCTGAAATTCTGACTGCGGGGACACGGGGGAAACAAAATCAGGTCAGCAATCGGCACTAATGGGGACAGGGCCTTCTGCTGGGCGGCACAGGGTGGCGCAGGGTCATATAGGCAGAAGTGGGCGTAAATGGCTCAGTGAGATCTGTGCTGCGGCGGAGGAAAGCAGGACGCTGGGAGACCCCGGGGGGTATTGTAAGAAGCGGGGGGCCTGAAGTGGCGAGGTAGGAGCCCGTTCTGCCTCTCTCTCTTTCTCTAACCCCCCTCTGACGAGGTCACCGAGAGAGAAGGGGAGAGTAATTCAATCCCCAGGCTTTTTCGGTGCAAGGCCAGCGCTCTTACTTATAACACCCTGAAATTAGAAGCAAACCAGCCCGCCGGAGTGTGTGAGAGTTCTGGACTTGAAACGTGGGTGCCTCAAAAGACATCATCGAGCAAGCATTGCCATGATAAGCGCTACACAGTGATCTCACATGCTATGAATCTAAATGACAAGAGCTTTACATGTTAGATGTTATGATAATTCTTGCCATGTGTGAACAAAAGCACACATGGCTTATCAGTCTCATTCATCCACAGAGAAACAAAATGTTTTGTACATTACATCAATTTCATGACAATTAAGCACATTTCCACCCAAATTAACAGTACTTTCATGTATAAATGATATATGATATGTTTTTGTTTTGTAATTCTTAGATGTTTTATTATATAATAGATGTGTATGACGTTTGTCGTAAAACAAAGCACAGATCTTCAAAAAATAAATAAATGATGAAATATGACCAGAAATATGTTTTGTGAGATTAAAACTAATTATTTAATGATTTAATACTGATTTAATTATGAAATTGAAGAACACCTGAATTACATTTTGTTGAATTATCATGTAGATTTCTTGTACAATGTTCATTTTGGTGGGTAAATTTATATATATCTAAAGGAAAATTATAATTCTGTCATTCCAAACCTGAATGACTTTTTTTCTTTTTTAGAAGACAGAAGAAGATATTTTGAAGAATGTTGGCAACTCATTGACTTCCATTTTATAAACACAAAACCACTGAGACATTTCTCAAAATATCTTCTTTTGTGTTCCACTAAATAAATATTTATATGTGACAATAAATGATCACAGAAAGTGATTCTGAAAGTGAGTTTTCTGTTCAGGCTACAAATAATTAAAAACCCATTACATTGCAACATTATAAAATCTGAATTTCATGTATATTAGACACTTTTATAGCATATATCTTTACTATGTTTCTTAAAAAATCACTCCAGTTGTCACAGTAACGAATCTGTGTGAGCGCTGTGTTCATATTTACATCAATAAAGCTTATATAGCAGAAGTATAGCTCCAGCCGTGGCAGTTATCACCCCACATAACTCAAGTTTTTGTGAGGGGCTCTCAGACATCTAGCCCTAATGGTTTATATATCATTAATACGGTGTTGTACGTTCAGTCTTTCGCTGTCACGACAGATGAGTTATACCTGTGCAGTTCTAAGAGTTTATAGTTAGCATTACAGCGTGTCGCTCAATTTTTAAAAGCAGAAAGATAAATATCACGCGGCGTAAATGAACATCGTGAAAAGATGATTAAGCTAGTGTTTTCTCAAGGTTTTGTACATTCGAACGTGATCAGAATTGATTTTGCGAACAGGAGATTACGCCTGTACGTCGTACATCTTGCTCAAATTAATGCTATTCCGTCTTGTAATCACTGGCTGGGAAATCATGTTAAATGAAGAGTAAAATTAAACATTATTAGATGAATTGTAAATCGAATTGAGTATTATTTTTGGTGTCACATCATATTAGTTGAGAAGCCCTGTAATAAATAAGTGCATGGAGCCGTTTGGACTTTATTTGTATGCAAATGCCGGCCCGCGGTTCATGTCGGTCTTCATAGCTGCTGGCTGTGGCTCGGTGTTTGTATGGGTTTGAATGAATCAGTCCATTCAGACTGGAAACAAGTATGTTTCACACAATGAGCTTGACTGACTGAGCAAAAGATGTTGGTCCTGTTCCCCCTCCCTACCATTCACAGGCATTACCATCTTAATAAGGAGGCTGATTTGGCCCCCGGGCTGAGGGAAGAGGGGCAGGAAGGCGGTGGGGCAGGTGCGCTTATGTCAAATTGACCCTGTGCTATTAAAGAACATGGAATATAAAGGCTTGGGAACAAGTTCTGCTGTGTGTGTGTTTCTACTGACTTTGTGTTAACATTTGCCAACAGTCTCCAGGCGTAGATGACATCATCAGCAACGCTGTATTTCAACACGCTGGTTCCCAAAGGATGAATCACGGACAATAGAAAATGTTGTGGCATGTTACACGTACAAGTTTAAATGCTAACTATTAATTCTTGTTTCCAAATGAATAACTACGGTGGTATACTTTAGTATTTACTATAGTAAAATCTTATATACTACAGTGTTTTTAAACCTTACCATAGTAAATATTAAATGATATCACAGTTTTTACTATAGTTTATCAATTCACTTGAGCGAATACTAAAAATACGATAGCCCAAGAAATAACACAGAAATGTGTCCAGTTATCGACTACACGTTAATGTGGATACTCAAGTATTTTCTATAGTAAACTGTTGTAAAGTTTTTATAAACTAAAGTGTTTTTGAACCGTATGCATACATGTGTGTAAGTACAGAATTTACTATACAGCAGGTTAACAATTCACTAAGGTTAATACTACAGAATTCTGTCGTACACTTTAGTATTTAGGATTTCCCACTGTTGTATAATTTCTATAGTCTAGAGTGTTTTTGAAGTTTACCACAGAAAATATTAAAGCATACTACGGTATTTACTAAAGTTAATAAATTCACTTTTGTTACTACAACAGAATACTCTAGATTACTTTTATATTAACTGTAGTAAAATGTAGTACAATTTCTAAATAAAACAATGTTTTTTTTAACCTTTCCAGATTATATAATACCGTAGTATACTTAAGTATTTACCAAAGTAAAATTTCTATGTAATATAGTGTTTTTGAAGTATAATACAATATTTCCTACAGAATACTTCATACATTAACAAAAGTGTAGCAATTGCCTCAATTTAGTACAGCATACAACAATTAACAATAGTAAACAGTAAAATAAACAGTAATTTGTGGGGTTTTATGTAAATTTAGGTCTAGTTGACACCCACTGAAAATGCGAGGACCAGCATGTTTTTTCCTTAGGAAAAATGTTAAATCATGCACAATAAGACCAGAATAATACAATTAAATGGGGTCAAATGTGATTTCACCTTTAACAATTTCACAAAACCGAACTTCATTAATGATGTTTAAATTTAATTTCAGTCCGACTAGTTGTCCGCACAACCTTCCCGCACCGCCACGGGGTCTCGCTCACCGTGGAGACAGCTCATTTCTAAAACAGATCCAAGACCTGAGAAGGGCGCATTGTCATTCCACTCTTAAGTGAATAATAGCCCTCCTCTCCTGGCGTTAGAAATTTGGGGAGTGATCATCTAATCGCTCTGTACTGCCGGTTGATGGATCAAGCGCCCTGAGCTAAGAGCTTGTCAATAGGAGCTCGGTAATTAACAGAGTGGCATGGAGCAGCGGGGAGATCAGACGGTCGGATTAGTTCTGCCAGGTTCTCCTCAGCAGTCGATACACATAGAGACAGAAGCCCAAGTGCCCCAAGATTCATTAACATACCTACAACAGATAGCACCTTCAAATTAGCCGGACTATTTCTCTCTTTTCTGGTGTACGTGCAGTGAAGCGTCCAATCAAAGCTTTAGGATTGTAAACACAGGTGAGCGAGCTCAATACGTTTGGATTTCATGGGATTTGATCTAGTTCTGCCGCAGTTTTAAGTTTGCTAAGGCAAGCGTTGGGGATATGAACAACGCACAAACTTCAAGTAAATTTCCTGGTTGTTTCAAGCCATGGTTCTGTAAAATAAGGACATGTACCTAGAAAATAAAAATGGACGATATGAATCTAAAATATCCATGGTTTGAAAGAACCCAACAGAATATAGAGCATACAGAATATTAGCCCTGTTGCTGTATTTAACATTTCTGTATGATGTTTGCCCTATAGACAAAAACAATTATTACAATAATTTACATACTTACAGTAAAGGATGGACCCAAGGCCATATATGTGATCCATAATATCCACAAGATTTGAGGACAGGCTTCTTTGACAGTTTTCTTTAGGCCTGAATGCGGTTATCCAGAAAATGTGGCGGTGACTCTGCAATTTCCATGGACCTGCACGTCACATTTTTTGCTAATAGAAAAATAAACCGGTTCATTTGTCAGGTATGTGTTTTGGCCTTCTTGAAGTTTTGAACCAAGTTCAAACTGATTTTGACAAGTGAGGGATGTACTCAGGCCAACATATTTTGTTTATCCAAGAGCCATTGAGAGAGAGAGTTGCGTCAACTTCGGTTGACTCCAATGGAACAGTTTTTTCACAGCAAAGTTAAACAGACCGATTTAGGTAAACTTCCAACCAATTTAAAGACAGAAGCCATTTAATGAATATAAAAAATGAAAGAAATAGGAAAATTTAAATAGGAAACATAACTTCCTGGAGCTATCTGAAGGCTCCAAGAATCAAGTGACGCCAAAGCTATTTGGCCTTCCATTGGCAGAAGTCTCGCTCTCACTGGCTCTGAACAATATTTTTATAATAAAAGCCTACAGCCACCTCAAATCCTAAATTATTCCTAAAATCAGAGGGATATAATCTGTGGATAACATTAGTGTACCATTATCCCTCAAATCTGATCGGTTGATTGACATCCCAGGGTCAACATAATGTCATTACCAATAAGTAACGTCTAAAAACTCAGACTATTTATTTTGAAGTGTTACAAATATTTAATTAATGCAAAGCACAAAGATATGCATATTGTGATGGGGATATTTGATATTGTCCTACACAACAGGGCCGGGTTTGGGGGGGCTAAGGAGCCCCCAGATTTGAACTGAGCCCCTCCAGAAATGTCCAGCAGACAATTAAAATAATGAAAAATGAAATGCGCATTTGTCCAGAATATAAAAATTGGAGGCGACCGTCAAATTTCGTGCCACCTCCGACACACATCAAAATTATGTTGAGTGTCTGTGTTAAAAAAACAACTGTGTTCACTCAATGAAATGTAATTTATAACGCGTCCGTGTGTGCACAAGATCAGGATGTCACCCCTGTTATCAAATACTTAATAAATGCTTATTTGTGTGGTCTATTAAATAATGATCTATTTAAACACAGAAAAATGTAAAAAATGATACAGTCAATGAACTATGACATACTGTACGTATCTACCCAATCAGTATATAATTCCCCCCCCCCCCGCAGTCAAGCCAGCTAGGACCGGGCCTGTCACACAATCATATTTATCGACATGGTTACGTATCTTATTGACATGCCAAAACAGGGTTTTATCTACATGTACAAATACTGTTATCTACAAATGTTTGCACTTTTTATCGAAACAAAATGTTTAACTGTAATGTCAGTATATCAGTTTTATTCATTCATTACACAACCTCCAGTGCAGGAAATCACATCATACTCTTAAAACAAGACAGGAAAGAGCAGTCAGTTTCACTCCTGTATATCATATTTCTGTGGCACTTTCATTTAGTCGACCAAATAAAAACTGCGCACCAGAACAGAATCTAATGGAACTTCCCTAATATCCGCTCGGCTCGGGTATCGCATTTGTTGCCAAATGATCAAACGTCACGGTGGAACTTTTGACAGCTGGCCTTGAGACTTACATAAATACGAGAGAATTAGAGTGAAGCGGTGCTGGCCCTGGATGACTTCTTGACAGTCAGCTCATTAGAGCAGAACCCAGTGCTGGGCAGTTTGAAACAGCCATTCACCATTCAGCACCGCTGCTCTTACGGCTAACAGCTCGAACCCAGCAGGCGTCTGTGCTTTTACAACATCGCCATTATGAAGTGGAACAGGTCGGCGAGCGGACGGGTGGAAGCCACTTTCTGCGGCTGCTGTATATTACATGCTTAACCTATCATACACAATTACTGTTTAGAGAGGGCCTGCTTGACCTTTAACAGAAGAATGAGAGCTTACACGCTCGCGCCGGCCTGCCGTGACAACTTTAGCAGAGCGCCGAATGCTGCTTAAAACACTGTCGGTCGTGTTCAGCAGAAAACCTGGCAGAGTGAATCACGGCGGCGCTGATTTTAATAACAGGGCTTTCCTGTATGTGATTGTATCGTACGAGGAAGCCTGAACAGAAGGTTAACATTAAACTTATACGACTGTTAGGAACGCATTGCATCAATGAGAAACTTATATTTGAGGTTTTTCGAGTGCAAAATGCACTTTAAGACATTAATAGAAGCCTTTAAAAGGTTACCGTAAGGTCACATCCTTTAATACGCATACACATTTCCATGTTTTATGGGGACTTTTCGTTTTTTTGACAGTGAATTTTAAACTATAGATAATATATATTATAAAATCTTATACATCAAACTATATATCATAACCCTACCCAGATAGCAGAGGTACGTCTGTAAAATGTCTGCTAAAGATCTGGAAAACATCTGCTGTGTAAAAACATTTCTAAATCAAAACATATTACAGACATCTTCTAGATGTCTATATGGCAGCTGAGAGGAAACGTTGCATAGACGTTTTGGAGATGAGCAACCGATCCAAAAAATAAATAAAGTAAATGTATAGATCAGGGGGTTTTAAACTGGTGTCAGGGGGCCCCAGGGGGGCCTGAAGAAGCATGCCAGGGGCCCCCAGAACATTTCTAGGAACAAAGATTAAGCAACAAATTATAAAAGTCACAGTGTTTATCTGTTTTTTTTTGCTATGGATAGTTTTCGGAATTGTTTATAGTTGAATCTTTCTAGTGAGTTTTTCTCACTATAGTTTCTTTTTTTGGACTCAAAGTGACATTGTTGCCGACTATTTAGGTTTAGAAACAATGCGTTGTCTTTATAATATTGTATTTACTATTTATCCAACACGTTTGTAAACGTTTCTTTACACACAAAAATATAGATTGATATATATTTTAGAAAAGGGATCCCTCACAAAAGGTTATTCATATTTGGGGGTCCTTGGCATCATAAAGATATATATAGATCACATCTCTGACATGTTACACATATAAAGTATAGTCCTCATCAAGTCCTTTTACAAGGTCTTTCAGGGCTATCTAAATGTGTGAAACACTGAATAAAGGGGATGACATTTTTTAATAACACCTGTGAGGTGAGAAATCTAATTCTTTTAATTTGGTCTTAACCTCATTAACTGATAATGAACGCACATACTAAGCAGAGAATGGCTTACAGTTGTCTGAACTACAGAATAAACGCGCTATTGCTTTTTTACTCTAATGATACACACATGTACGTCACATTGATTTGACCTCTCAAAGGAGGAAAAAAACTGGTGCAGATTTTTGATTGCTTCAACTGAAACAATAAGAGAAAGAGCAAACACTCAATGGAGCTAAACGTTTAGTCTGCATGTTTAACAGTCTGGGACGATTTTGTAATTGGCTCATTTTAGATATCAGACCCCATGTAATAAGAGGTCCTGAGATTCATGGATGAATAGTAACATTTGTCCTGAGGGCACTTGGTTTTAATTCCCTTTTGGGAATGTCGGTGGGCCACAATAACACTGCATACATATGTAAACACGCTTAAAACACAATGAATATCAATACATAGGCCTATCAAACATGTGATGTGTTGCACGAGCTGCTTTCATCTTAATTTAATCTGTCTTTTAAAATAAAATAAAACATCATATTACTTGACTGACGATAAAAAACTGTCTTCTCTTACCCTTGGTTTAGTTTATGTTTTTTTGTCTCCCGTTTACAGACCCGTTTAATGTGTTAAAATACACCGTTACCTGTGTGGTCAGCTGGTCAACTGCAGTCGCTAAAAAGATGACATCAACCTCCTGGACGTGACGTCATCGAGAGGGACGCGGCAAACTGAGGTAAATACAAAAAGTGGATTATTTTCTTTTGTTTAAGTGATGTCTTGTGGCATTTGGTTGGTTTATCTTTCTTAAATGTTAATGCGTCGAATTTCTACCAAACGAGGATATTCAACGGCGTTTATTTGTTATAGTTGATGAAATAATACAATAAGCGTTACTAAAGTAGCTAGTAAGACGTCAGCATATCTCCCTCAATGGTGAAAGCGGAAACGCGTTTGTAATAGTTGAGCTGTATTTTATTCGACACGCGTATGACAAGGCGCCAAAAATAGCGACACAATTACCAAACAAGACCGCCATAGAACCGTCAAAGACGAACGCAATCAAGTCTTGTAATAAACATATTGTATTTACCAGTTGAGCTCACACAAGCGCAGATGGGAAGTGGGAACTCGAAATTTTCTTCGCGTTGGGGGCGTTTAATTGAGGAAATGCGACGTCTGTACTACACGGGAAATATATTTGTTGCTTTTTCAGTTTACTTGTAGTTCTTTGCTGTTTATGTGGTTTTAATATTGTGCTGAAGGTTTAAGGATGGTCACAAGATGGCTGTGTATGTTGTTTATTGCATCATTCAATAAATAAAGCTCTGCAAATATTTGTTTAAATGCCTGCAATTTGTGAAAAACCTTGCTAAAGAAACATTTTATAAATGATAAAAAAGATCTGTGTTATTGTTAGTTGAAGATGAATGTATTAAAATCGAAGAATAAATGTAAATGGTTATAAATTGCTTGTTTGGCCACTGCTCTGCTTTAAGCAAATTGACTTTCTAACATAAATATGAACTTCCCAGAAGGACTTAAATGTTAAAATAGATAAAAGTTGTATTGTCTGTAAGTTGTCCTACTTGTTAAAAACGGCTTGTTAAAGTGTTTTATTAAATTGGTCTGGTGATATGGACCGGTTTAACTGCCTCCATACAAACTTGTGTTTTAGTAATTTTTGCTAATTCAATCTTATTTGTATATTTTTAAAGAGACATCATATAAGGTTCTGCATACCATGAATTGCCCGCTTAATACTTCTGCAACTTAAGCAAAGGCCATCCTCTGACATACAATATTCAGGAATACTTAGCTGTCACGAACCAATGATAATATTATTATTGCTGTAAAAACATTAGTTCACAGTGAATTTGCTGCATTATTAGTTCGACTGAGCCGAAAATGCGGAATCGTCCTCGTCGCAGTTGAAAGCTGGATGGTTTCACCCAATCTGGATGAATAAATGATGTGTCTCTCCTAATGGACATGCCTACTTAAACACGGCATTCATTATTAATCCAACAGAATCTCTGACAGATGAGCTACAGTAATGTCGCTGCCGTCTTATTTCCAGATATCGACTACAGTAGACAGATAAACGTGCTTTACCTATTCAAATATTTCTTGGAAACGTCGCGTCTTCACAACCCAACCAAAGCCCTTTATGCGAGAGTGCCGCTAAGCCTGATTTAATGGGCGTTTTTTTGAGGCAAGAACTGCTGACCAGAAACGTTCAATATTCTACCCTCCGCTCCAATATACTCACCTTACAACGAGGCCGGCTGAAATGTGTCTGTAATTAGTGAGAAAAAAGTCCTATCAAAGCTACTTTGCCATTAAATATTCATTCTTCTTTTCCGAGCAGATCAAGAGGGCTTAAACACGAGATATTCTTGACTTTAAATAGACTTGAAAAAAATATGCGCGAGATCTGTGGGGATAAAATTGCACCTTGTTAGGTTATAACCTAACTCTCTGTTTGCCTTAGCCGAGGTTTTAATGGGCCCATCCATAGCGAAGGAGGGCTTGCACACACAGATACGCTATTAGCCTTGTCATTCGTTTAATAATGACGGTTTATGAGCCATCTCCTTTACATATTTACTGTCCTTAGCCACACAGACTAGCATATGGCCATTTAAAATGTCCTGCATTGCCCCGTTGGGGATTCCTGGACGCGGCTCCATTTGGTTATATACAAAACTCCCCCCTCTTGGGACGGCATTAGGCGTGACCTTTCACCTCTCCAAATACCCTGTGGTTTATGCGCTCTAATAACATGTGGCAAATATTTACCAGCCCGCATTGTGATATATTGGAGCACCACTGTGAATATTAGAAGATATTTTCTGCTCAATCGGCTTCCGATGTCAAGGTAGACGCGCACCCTGGAGAAAATACAGTGCTGTGCACAATGCGCTGTCTGTTTTTTTCTTACTCTTTCTTTCGCTCGCTCTCTCTTTTGAAAACCACTGAGCACGGCTGGTTTACATAATCACAGTGAATAGAGTCAGATTAGTGAGCATGCATATACATTCCAAAGTTGTGTGTCCCTGGCGCACACCAGAGAGCGAGAGAAAGTCTGAAAACTTTTGGGCTGTAAATGGATTATTTTTTGGATAATAACCACCCTGAATGGCCAGATGGCTTCCAGAAACCTTCTAAAACAAAAAGCACACAGGGGCCCACCATGATACCCGAGTCTTTTAATCCTCTAGAAAAGAAACAACAGAAGACACGGTCTACAGCAGCGGTTCTCAACTGGTGGGTCACGACCCAAAAATCGGTCTCAGGTGTGTTCTCATAGGGTCTCCATGGGTCAAAACACACTTCTACATTTGCTACAAAATGATTAATTTTCCTATTCAGGTCTGTCTTGTTGATATGTTTGCACATTGTAGAGCCTCTGCCTTATAAAAACATATCAATGTTTGATTAATAGAAAAAAATATATGTTTTGTTTATACAATTTTGCTAAAATTTAAGTAAATTTTTATCAAGAAGGACAATGTGAAGTACGTCACGCCGTGTTGAATGTTACGCTATCTTGGGAGGATCGCTGCTAGTACGTTCAATGCAGTATTTCGTTTTCGGGACGGAAATATAACTATGGTAGGTTGGTCTTACTCTTTAAAAAAACTGCAATAGTATTATGCAGAGTCGTTCAGGAAAAGCTCCTAGTTCTTTCACTTTCGATTTCTCCATATGTCAAACAAAGAAAGTAAAGGTACATATCAAAACAATAATTGCAGTGGAGTTCGATCCTCCCAAGATGGCGGCGCCACTGCAACATAAAGCGTGACGTCAGCTTCACATTCTCTATATCTGAGATATCTTTGCACCTAGTGTTTGGAGACGGAGGCCTGCAACGAATGTAACATCAGTCATCACAAAGACTGCGGGAAATTACATTTCATATTCAGATTCTCAAAACCTTTAAATTAGACCTTCACGGGAAAGTATCGTACATTAAAACTGTTAATTATGCTGCTGCTAAATTATAGAAACGTCGGCATATGCCATATGCAGGACTAACTGAACTCGCCAAGTATATTCCGACTTTCACACTTCTAATTGGCGGCTTCCTTGAAATCTTCCCAGACAGAGGAACAGGCCTTTTTAAAATGATTAAAAGACTTTCCTCTGTATATTTTACATGGGAAATATTCCTTTTTTGATGAGAGCTAATTGAGTGGAGCGTGAATTCAGAATGTAACTCCGTTTTTATGTGTTAGTTCATTTTGCCGTGAGGAAAGACGCTGAGGACCACCTGACGTCTCCTTTCATTCAACATCAAATACGCGATCAAAGGTCGGAATGCAACGAGGTCAATTGCTTTGTTTAGCTTCTTTTAAGCGTTCTATTGGATGGTACTTCTTATTTGAAGCACATGGCAGCGTGCTAATGTCAGTTTGGAACAACAGAAGTGTTTTTCTCAACGGTGTAATGGTAATGAATCAAGATTGTAATATCGGTAACTTTACTTGATTTTGGGGATTCAACCTACAACCTTTGTGTGACCAGTGCAGTTTCTTAATCATTAGACTTCAACGCTTTTCTGGGTTTAACATTCTGGGCTCTTTGTTGTTTTAAAAGCTTTGTATTAGTGTCTGGCTTAGTGATGAGTATTTGGACATTTACATTGAAACTCACTGTGAGAAAAAAAAATACACAAACTGTAACTATGGCCTTCTTTGGGGTGGTACTCTTAATTCCTTGCTGTACCTTCACAAAACATTAAATGTTGTACCTTTTTGGGTACATTAGTGTGCATTTAAAGTGACAGTCATATACAACATTTTACTGCATCGTAAGGTATACAATAGGGACCTTTTGTTTTATTTTAATCTACTTTAAAGGTACAGTTTTGTACTTGTGTGTGTGAGTCATCTAAAAAACATTATGAGGTCAGTGACTAGATCATTCTGCTATATTCAGGCTTTTCCTGCGTCTCATCGTTCTTGTGACAATGAAATAAATACTCTACACTGTAAAAAATTTAAAGTTGACATAACTTAAAATTGTAAGGCAACTTGCTGCACAGCTTTTTTGAGTTTACTCAACTTTTAAACAAAGTAGTTCACTTAACTTAATTCACTGAGTAAAGTCACATGTTTACCAATTTAAAATCTTTTGTTCAGCTGATTGAGTTTTTATAGTTAAAAAAACTTACAAAATTATACAATTTCAACTTTTAATGTTATTTTCACTTGACTTAATAAAGTATGTTCAGTTGACTAAAGATGTTGATTACAAGGTTAAAAAATTAAGATACTACAGGCTTGATATTTTGGTCCAGGTTTTTATTTTAAACCAGCAGGAAATGGAAAAAACAAACAATGTTTACCACTTTAGCCATACTCCTTATCGTTAAAAAAGAAATAAAAAAAGAGTAGGGCAGAAGAATATATTTTTTTTAAAGAGTACTTTTACATTCAAAGTGTTAACATTCAACTGGTCATAAATACTTTAAATGTTCTATCTTTTAAATGTTTTACATTTTAAATTGTAAACACTGAATATGTTACAACTGAGCAGCTTTATACCATTAGTGCAAGTTAACGTTTGTGCTTTAAGTGCTGAAACAGTGGCACCAATGTTTATCACAACCTCAAGTTAACAGTTTAAACAAAAATGAGTCAAACAAAATGCAAGCAAATTGCAAAAAAAAAAAACTATCTACTTTCATCTTAAATGTAAGATACAAACATCTCACAAATGCATCTCACAGTAATAGCTTAGTTTTGAGGGTCTGTACCCTAGCAGAGCAATGAGTGCCCATCTCCATAAACACTTTCTCAATAACCTCAAAAGTGTATTTCCGTTGCTTTGGGTACTCAAAGTCCAAGGCAAACAGAGGGCCAAACAGGTATGCAAGTGCAGACTGCAAGTCTGGAGCATCTCTCAGTACAATCACCTCCTCCAACACAACAGCAAATTTTGTGACACTGGGCAGTGTGCTGGGGGGGCATCATCTTCAATTACAATAAGGATTCCCACCTTCATCCCTCTGGTCTGTCTGTCCTCTGGAGTCTTGTCCTTATAATAAAAAGAATAAATCAATATCACTTGACACCAACAAAGAACAACAACAAAAATGAACTATAAAGTATCCTATAACAATGTGCTCTTAGGTATGCATCCCATTTGCAGAATCAGCAAGATGTTTATCATTTTATATAGTAAATACACAAATTACAATTGGCTCTTTTTTGATTTAGTACTAACCTGAATAAGCTATATCACAAAAAAGCAATTATAACAACTAAGATGGTATATTTTCAGTCATTCAGATTCATTGCAAAATCTACCACAAAATATAAGTGATTGGTGACTGAGGCTGTCATGTTAACTGTAATAAATTTCATACCCAATCATTGACCAAATTCATGTTGTATTTGCAAAAATATACTTTGAATCAAAAATGATCCAATGAATCATCAAAACAATCTGTTTGCTGTTAACACAAAAATTCACATTCCTATTAATCACTCATGGTCATGTGGCGAGATGTTGTATATCTGTTGAAGTAATGAAACATACTCACCATGTTTTAAAAAGTACAGAGGAATCTTCTCGTAGAAACATGGGGAGACCTTCCAGGACGGTTTGCTTTCTGTGAGTCACAATATTTGTGGTCTAAAAAAATGGGTACAAAACAACAACAAACAAAAAAAATATTGTTATTAATTTAAACTTTTTATGAGTTTGCATGTATGTTTGAAGTCATAAAGCCTCTGCTAATGAGCCAATGAATAAAATTAGATGTGTTAAATAGGAAATCAGTATTGTATGCAGTATACTAAGTTCAGAGCCAAAATCAGTCTAATCAGCTAGTGAACACTTGACATACATTGTCATATTCCTTCAAAAATATCTTCCGAAAATGTTCTTTATAGAAAATAAAATAGCAAATGGCTCTGAATAATCTGTTTTTTTTAATTATCTATCTATTGGTAACTTTGACATTAACAAGTTACCTGCTGATCAAGCTTGTTGAGAAGATCTTCCATTTCTGTTCCAAATGCCCCCATTCTTGCTCTGTATAGCTTGAGGAGTTGCGGAGTGTGCTGGTGTATTGATGCTCTGAATGTCTCGAGGAGGTCCACACTAGTGATGCGTTTGAACTCATTACATAACTGGTGATAGAAATAAAACAGGTCTTGGTTGTAACATTGTTTAATTGGCTTCAAATGTGTCACAACAGATCAAGACACAAGTTTAAATGCATATTTGTGGATAGCAAAATACATTTGCAAATCAGTTCAAATTCATTGATTTTTGCACATGCATTTGTTAATAATATTAAATCTAAATCAACTCCATAAAATGATACTTACTTTAAATGAGACGATTGCAGTCTTGTCGACACCGTCGAAGTAGTCTGCAAAACACGTGAGTGCCTAGCCAGGCTTCGAAGGACACAGGAATTTTTTTTTGCAGATGTTTATTGCCTATGATCTCAGTCTGAAACGTAAAAATTCTAATATTAGGCCACTGTAGCGTGTGTGAATTTAAATTTAAGATAAAGAGTCGACTTTAAAATATTTCTTTATATTTGTGTACTGCAAAAATTGCCAAATTAAATAGTAAATGTGTCAGTGCAATAACGTCAAAGTTACTTTGAAATAAACAAACTTGTTCTTAACTTAACTTACCACGATTGCCTCAGGTTCTATTCTAAATTTTTTACATGCTATTTGCTGAAGTTGGGAGACTAGTTAAAAGTTAAGCATCCTCGTGGCAAAAAAAAATGATACAGTGCATAACTAGCCGTAACCACGGGTCTGCGATCAAGCAGATACATGCTACTTTTAAAAAATACTTCAATGCATATAGCCTACTTATTACTTACCTAAAACGATGGCTTTGAGCAGAAACACGTTGGCTGTGAGTAGATCCATTAGTCTCGCACGAAGACGCTAAAATGTCTCCGTCCAGCAGTCTGAATCTGTCCGTTGGCGCGCGCTTCATTGCACATGCGCCAACCTCGTGATCGTTACAATGCGCATGCTCCAACCTCCAACCCAACTTCTTTGGTTGTTAACTTGCATTTATTAATCGAATTTACAAGTAATAATAGGTTAGTCCAACGGTTGTTGAACCAACTTCTTTTCACTGGTTAAGCCAACTTTTTTGCATTTATTTGTCCAGTTAACTAAAAGATAATCATTAGTCTAACTTTTTGTGAGTTGAATTTTTTACAGTGTACACTAAAGTACACATGTATTATAGGTGCTTATTGTGCAGATGTTGCTCATACAAACCTGTTTCAAAGGGAGTTTAAGACATCCCTTAAGACGCCTTCACCACCATACTTAAATTTACTCTAGCGTGGATTTGCATGTCTGCATGGTCGTTCCAATGGGAAGGCCCGATAAGTAAATGTTCTCCGTGCGTTTGTCACATGATTAACCTACATGCGAAGCTAACAATGGCATGATGTGGCTTTCCATTCATCTGCATGTCCTCCCCACTCACTGCCTACTTAACTTGCAAATTCCTCTGAACTGTAACCTACTGTCTCATGGCCGTTGATTCTACATGTCCCTGTAGATGGGCTGTCATCGGAGAAATGTGTGCGTGTGCGTTTGCTGCGACTATGTGGAAGCGTGAGGATTTTGGAGAGAGAGTTCTTCCTCTGACTGATGATGCGTTTCCTGTCCTCCCACGTTCTCATTTTTCACCACATAAAGAAGCAAGTCTGCGTGAACTCGTGCGTTATCCGGCCATGGAGATACGATGGGGCGAATTTGATAAAGACTGTTTCGGCACATAAACACGCGTCTTATTGGCTACCCGAGGGCAACGTCTGCGCTCGTGTCTGTTGCACTATATGTGTTTTGCAGCTTTAACTGTCAATTAAGTTGGTTAAGAAGTATGTTTTAATGCACTTTCGCAAGTTAAAAACATGCAGGTGTTTAGATTGCAGCGTTGAAGTGGTTGGCCTGGAACACAAGCTTTCTAAAACGTCTTTATCGATTGTAACAGAAATGCAGAATATATCACACGGATGTGCTGGTTAATCATGTTTAATAAGGCTACTGAATTCTGACAGGCATGTCTTTTTTTCTTATTTAACACATCCAGCGTTCACACTAAGTGGCGGCGTAAAAGAGTTTCAACTATTTTCAAATATAATTGCAATTAAGGAGTGTTCACAGCAGAAGCTCGCGGTGTTTAACCTCGAAAAGACTTCCTCCACTATAATCAGCTTTTTAAACAGCTAATGACTCCGACGTAAGTTCACACTGTGCAGGCAGGGCTGTGAACAGTCCCGTTCATTAGACATGTTAACCACTTGGGTTCCATCTATAAGGACTTAATAAGACCAGCTCTCAGGTTGGAGACTTTTAGGTGACAGAGTAAGTGTAGTTCTTGTTATCACGTTTGATCTACATGGCAAACCTGTCACAATTAGTTACGTCTGGGATTGCACGGATCATCCATTAGTGAAATCGCAATTTTACCACTTAAGCATTAAATTAAAAATTGACCACGCTGACTATAAATGCATGTTGTTAGCAGAGCCTGTTAGTTCAAAGTTTTTTTTTTACTTTTATATAGTGGTCATAGAAACCCTTGGGGAGTTTACTTTCTTCAGTTTTCTTATCATCACAGTTATTGCATAATCGTTTGCTTTTATTTGAACTTACAGGAGCTGCAAATGTGCATATTGCAGTGTTTTGTCATTTTTAGGTTCTTGGGCAAAGTTTTAGGTTAATGCAGATACGATGTTTGTCATATGCAGAAGATGTAGTGAGGCTTTTTTAATTTAAATAGATTTTACAAATTATCGTATAATTCTTGTTTAATGCATTATATATAATGCTTATGCTTATACACTCACCTAAAGGATTATTAGGAACACCATACTAATACTGTGTTTGACCCCCTTTCGCCTTCAGAACTGCCTTAATTCTACGTGGCATTGATTCAACAAGGTCCTGAAAGCATTCTTTAGAAATGTTGGCCCATATTGATAGGACAGCATCTTGCAGTTGATGGAGATTTGTGGGATGCACGAAGCTCCCGTTCCACCACATCCAAAAGATGCTCTATTGGGTTGAGATCTGGTGACTGTGGGGGCCATTTTAGTACAGTGAACTCATTGTCATGTTTAAGAAACCAATTTGAAATGATTCGAGCTTTGTGACATGGTGCATTATCCTGCTGGAAGTAGCCATCAGAGGATGGGTACATGGTGGTCATAAAGGGATGGACATGGTCAGAAACAATGCTCAGGTAGGCCGTGGCATTTAAACGATGCCCAATTGGCAGTAAGGGGCCTAAAGTGTGCCAAGAAAACATCCCCCACACCATAACACCACCACCATAATTGCATTTATGAGAAATTGAACAGGTGTTCCTAATAATCCTTAAGGTGAGTGAGTGTATATAATTATTTAACAAGTAGTCATATAGCGTTTTTTAATCGATATTGTGTTTCTTATGTTGCTGGATGTAGAGTATATTATATTGAAAATACTCTGTATATTGAGGATATCAACATTGTGAATTTTTTTAAATATATTTGAAAGAAATTAGTTCAATTTCAAGGAACGTCGAGAGCCATGTCAAATCAGTCGATTGCTGATGAACACAATCCATTAGCTTTACGTTTGTTGTTGAATGTCACATTTGGTGGTTTGTTTGATCCGTGTGAATGTGATTTTAGCACCCGAACCCAGCCCACTTTAACCTACGTGTTTTATGTAAAAACGTCAAAAATGGAACAATGGCTCTCATTTTTCAAAAGGCAGGATAAACGCTCTCGCCAATATGATGCACAGATTTACACGTACATATAAAAGGAATTTACATGAAATCGAGTTAAGATGTGCATAACAGGTCTTAAGCAATTATGGGCTAATTGTTCTTCCTAATTGCCTTTGGAAGACTGCAGGATTCTATAGAACCGTCCAGACACAATGTTATGACAGCTCACAACGTTCAAGCCGAGAGTTTTGAGTGTTCTCGTGTGCTGCCTTTTAATCTGAGCCCGGCAGATGAGAGCCTCAGTAATTGCTATATATTGCTCTTTGTTTCAAGGACCTTTGATGATCCCAAAGCCATGCCTTTATCAGAAGACAAAGTAATTAGAAAGGAAAATGAAGGGAGGAGAGGCGGGGGGGGGACCGGGGTCTTCTGATTAGCAGACTTCTCACCCTCTGCATCCACCGTGATTATTTTTATAGACTCTTCAGCTGCCCGTGTTTATTGGTGGTGAAAATGAAGATTCAAATGTGCAGTCAGCATGTTGTTGTGTTTGAGCTGGTTAATAACGATAATAAAACAAGGTGATAATGGGTCCGGTTTGATGGGCACAACCACTCCGTGCTAGGAGTTCAGCCATGCAGAAACGGGCTGTGTTTAAAGAGGAACAACACCTGTCAAAGGTTTAAACACCTGTTTGTTTGTTTTTATTATTGATAGCATTATTATTTGTTTGTTTGGAATAGTACTAAATTCAATTCAAAGTCAAGTCGAAACTGTTCCAACACAAAATGGGTGTATGAATTATATTGTGAATTGAAGTGTTTCATTTTCCTATCTGTGCATCCAAGTACAGGTGAGGTGCATTCTGGGATATAATTACTCATTACTGAAAGAGGACTTGTTAACTGCTTTTCAGTCACTCTAATTCATTTAATTATTTTTGATCATAATTTTATAAACATTCGGAATTCATGAGCTACTTCAAAGCATGCACTGGCATATTATTAGATAAAAAACGTAAATGAGTCACTTAATTAGAGGTAAGACATAATTCGGTTTTATGTTTCTTACCCTATTTGTAGATATGTTTTGTTTTAAACATAAACTTGATGTCTGTTTAAAACCAGAAAGTATCCTTGATTTTTTAAATACATCTAGATATACACCAAAAACTGCAAAACATGACAAAAATGTCTCATTTTTAGTTGCATTAATATTTTTTTGTGCAAAATTATTATCACCTATTGCATTTCTTTAATCCCATTGCAATGAATCCCAGATTTAGTCTGTGTCATGTTTTTTGCATTTCCAGGTTTTCAAAAACCAGGACCTTACACACAAGTTGTAGTGACAGTTAATGTTTTTAAGAAGAAAATATATTTCTCCTTTTAACACTTAATAATCTTGTATATTTTGCAATCTAAACTGCAGTTGATTACATTAGTTTTATTTAAATTGGATAAAGTATTTTAGAGAAGATCTGCTAACTATTTTTTTGAGTCGCAATGAACTTTTCCTGTGCTGGGAAGGGCAGGTTCTGAACACACACTGTGGGAGAGTTTAGTATTAAGTTCAGATGACGGTGAACATGATCCAGGATATCCCAGCCAAAAGGATGTGTCTCATTTTCCAGGGAATTTCCTCCTGCGTGGAATGCAGGGAGGAGCGTGTGAGGGATTTGTGGGGTGTATAGGGTAAACCAGAATGCTGTGCAAAATAGGTCAATTGGGCACGTTTATTTAATAACATTTTTGACAAATTTTTGGTTCTGATGTTGCTTGAATATTTGACTTGGTGTTTAATGGATAAAAATGTATTTATTTAAAAAAAATTAAATTAAAAGCCATTTCCATTCTTATTCTTTTTTATATTTTTTGTTAATATTGTTTATTTATTTATATCGAAGAAATCTATAGATTCTAGTTAAGATTTTACATTGCAATAACTGCATTTCTGTGTTTTCCACCTTATGAGATTTCCTGGTTTTCTATGATCAAAGGATCCCTGACTTTCGCGTTGCGCATTGAAATGCTGAGGTCATTTGCATGTTTAGTATTTCCGAGAACCAGACATGATGACATGACCAACGGGGAACTACAGATCATGTTTGGTGACGCAAATATAATAAGCAAAACTGTTTCACACAGCTGTTTTTCAGCACAATGACTAATTTGTATATGGATCTGTATGCTAAGTCCTATTTGTGTGTTATTGTAGAACATCCACAAGGGAACGCTGACCTTTCTTCTACACATAATGGATTGAAGTATTGAGTGTATGGCTTTCGTAATTAATTAATTTTATTTACTTGTTTATTTAAAAGGTGAAACTTCAGGCAAGCAACGCTGCAGTCTCCTTGGATAACCCAGTGAATCAATTGAAAGGTATTTCAACTCATTTGATTATTTTCTCTTTTATTTGGAACTTGATAGACACAATTCAAAAGAATAGGTTCAATGCAAAAGACACTAAACACCATGCTTTAAATTGTGTTTGGATGAACCTCATTTGAATTCTTTCTAAAATAGCCAATACACACACCTGCCCATCAGTTAAAGTCAACGTTATTGTGTGAAGTTGCACGTTTCACACTTGTTCATATGAAGAATAGTTTTACAAGTGTTTTGTGTAGTTGTGGGTGAAAGTGGCCCCAGATTAAAATTATTTTAGGGTAGATTGTGAACAATTATGAGATGCTGTAGGGATTTGTTGGGACCCATGGGAGCAAAGAACCCACTTGAGAGAGTGTGTGTGTGTGAGAGAGAAAGATAGAGAGAGACCACACATCACTTTGTAACCACAAATGGGACGAGTATAGGAATTTTGTCTGGACACTTTTTGGTTTCTAGATACACATGGACGGTTTCTTGTTACCTTGTGTTTTCACCAGAATCCATTTTTGGAGTATTAAAACCATCAGACATTAAACATCAACAATGTTAGATTTCCGTCCACTCAAGAGCAATAAAGTATTAAGATTTTCAAACATGCCAAAATATCCCCGCATTCAATAGACCGATAGCTAATTTGATCAGCCCGAAGCGACTCCCCACAAATCCGAGGTCACAAACCTCTCCGATTTGTGAATTTGATTGACGGTTGTGCGCCTCGCTGATGAGATTTCCAGAAGTTTCTCCGGCTCGTGCTGATTTTACTGAGCTATGTGATTTGCAGGAGGTCTCCGGGGACGAATTTGAACACGGAACCACTGAAAAAAAAGTTTAGTTACGGTTGGCTCGCTCAACATACTGTTGTACTTAATGCCCGGGGTAAAAAATGGTCACTTTTGTTTCTCTACAATTAATCAGCCGGGAGTTCGCAGATAACTCTGAGAAACATGTGTGATGAATCTGCACGATTGTTCATTTCTAATGGCCCAGAAATGATGTGACACTGTAAAAACTCAAAGTTCGGACAATTACGCAGACTCTAGTCACAGTCAACTTCGATTTACGCTGAAATATGTGGATTATTTCAAAACC
This sequence comes from Triplophysa dalaica, assembly GCF_015846415.1. Taxonomy (NCBI): domain Eukaryota; kingdom Metazoa; phylum Chordata; class Actinopteri; order Cypriniformes; family Nemacheilidae; genus Triplophysa; species Triplophysa dalaica. The sequence continues at coordinate 20,200,508 of NC_079558.1, forward strand.
GCCATTCTTAGTGAGTGAGGTAGTACCCGATGAGGGCGTTTTGTAATAGTTCCGTTCATTACGTGCAGCTGTTTTCAATCTATTGGCATAAGGAGAAAATAAAAAAGCCATAGTTTTACTTGTATAAAGCCAATTCTTTAACGCACTGACCACCTGCATATTTTCTCCGACCTCATTACATCGGTCCTCTCCAAACTGGCCCTATCAGTACCTCAGTGTTTGGACCATGTAATTCGAGCGAACGCGGGATAATAAAATTACATGCAATGAAATTACATACATTGGGAAGAAAAAAATCAGGTTGAACTCTGGGTGACCGCTACCTCTTTCTGACTGCAGATTTATGAGTTAGGTGGGATTGGAGAGACAAAGCCCCCGTCCAGACCAAGACGTAGGGTCACAGCACGACTCCTGTTGAGACTCTCCGTGCTTGCCATCTTCAAAGCGATTTGAATTTGGACTTTCATAATTAACAGACCCTTCTTAAAGCGCGTCTGCTGCAGCGCTCCCCCGGGGGGCTCTCGTCTAAACGAGAGCGGCTCTTCCATCTGACGCCGCGGCGCTCCGAGTGCCACGCCACGCCCCCACGCGCGGACCGCTGCTGTCGTGCACCACCATGCCTTGGCACGCGTGTAGCCGTTACCCTTAACCACATAGGAACGTTAACTGGCATGCACAACCTTCATTTCAGCTCTCAGGCGTTTTGGGCCCGTAAATCTGTGCGAGTTTGAAGTATGGTTTAACTTGGTCACACGCTAGCATGATTGAAGGTTATTAGCGTTCTAGACTCACCCACCGACCGCCCACAGTCGGTTCACTGACCGTCTGATGTGTAGATTGCATGAAAAAGTGAAAACCAAACACTTCCAAAAGTGGCGAGTCCCATCAGATGGAATTAAAATGTAATTTACGGGTGTCAGTTTTTTTTGACTAGTTTAAAAAAACGTAAATTCTTGCATCATCTACTCGCCCTGCTGTTGCTAAACTGTATGACTTTTTTTCTTCTGCAGAACACAAAAGAAGATATCTTGAAGAACGTTGGTAAACAAACAATGTTTGACTTCCAATGTACAGACAAAAAAACATATTTTTCAGAGTATGGTTGTGTTGGCTGTAGAGCAGTAATCCTTTTGTCTAATAATTGTGTATCTCAGTTACAAGTAAATTTTGTGTCTCTGTACATTAGCATAGGAACTACAGTGATATTTCTAGAGTCACTCAAAACACATTTTTAAAGATTGCTAGGAAGACAGACATATAGCGTAACCGATCGCTGTGACTCAATAACATAATGCGATATACAGTGACTTATGTTTAAACTCTCTATTATGGGTTTTGTAATTCAGAGTCAAGCCTAGGAGTGATATACAGGTGCTGGAAAGATATCACTGCGTTTTTTTATAGGCTCAACTATCACGATGACAAAAAGACATACTTCATAACCTCTCACAACTGATGAGTGTGACATGTGGTTTTCACTTAGACCTGCTGGAAAAATACCCTGGGAAATATGATGTCCAATATGGGGACGGGAGCTAATCTAAGACACGGGTACACAAATCATGTCTCGCACTCGGAGAGAGAGGCGAACACATCTCTCCAGACCTGCAATGTATCTGTAAACAAATCAGGGTATTAACTGGGATGGAAATGAATCATCCATTTCAACTGGTCTGTCGCCTTGCTCGCAACAACGACATGATTTCTCTTCAGGCCTTTAAGTGGGACCTGCTCAGGCAGAAAAAGAAAAAATGGGCCACTTTTTAGATCTACACGCCGTAAAATAAAGTTATTATGGGCATGGCAGCTTGCCCAAAGAACTCATATGTTCCGTTTTGAGAAGGACCGCATTCGTTTTAAGCTGGTAAATAGAGTAGACTTGTTAATTAAAAAAAATGCTTTATGTAGTTTCACACTGTCTCAGTTTGAAGCTTTGAATTTTTTTCTTTTTGTAAGGCTGATGTTTCTTTCTTTAGTCTTTAGTTATAAACAAAAAACTCTCATTGAGAATATTGGCCATAAAAGTCTATGTTCAAAACTGCCTGCTGATTCACAACGGTGCTGTAAAAAGAACCGTAATTTTACTGTAAAACATCTGTAAAAATAAAATAAAATTAATGTATTTTTGAAATACGGTCAAAAAAGACTGCAAATTTAAAATAACTTATTTTAAATGTTAAGGGGGGAAAAAAACACAGTTTATTTCTGGTTCCCTAGCTAACAAAAAAAAAAATCTTTTTTTACAGATTATATATATATATATATATATATCCTTGTATCCTGCAATCTCACAGGAAAATAAAATATTTTATGTATTTTCTGTTTCTCCAGCTTACAAAAAATGTTTTCTCATGGTTAATGATTTTGCCAGAAAATGTCAGTTTAACGTAAATTGACTCAAGCCCAAGTAAAGAAAATGATGTAAAGGAATTTACGATTTTGTTTCAAACCAAGGTGGTGATCGAGACCAAAGTCACAAAATCAGACTCAACATGATTTCAGCTGAATATGTTAAATCATAAATTATTTTTACCATGACCAGTCTATAAGTTTTGAAGTTACACCAAGTCGCATTAGGTACTTTCTGGAAAAAAAAACTTGTTAAGTAAATGACCTTCTAAACTTCACCCATTTACATAAAAGTGGAAAAGCTACGTTGAAGGTATAATTGAATTAAGATGTAACAGCAGGACATGTGCTTGATAGGCTAAGCTTTGTTGATCAGCAGCGACGATGAACTTTAGCCAATCTCCTTACATCATTACCAACTGAGTGACATAATGAAGCCGTACCCATATTTCTCTTGCAATGTTCCTGTTTTTTTTTTAATCTGAGCTCTTTTTCTTGGTGAGAAACAAACATTAATGATTTTTTTTCTTTCATTCATTCTTGTTGGGAAATCTTGTGTATGTTGGGGGTGGAAGAAGCTCCCCGGGGGTTTTTACCTCCCTGTCTGTGCTTATTGGATATTCAAATTTCTGTCGGATGCACACAATAATACACATTTAACATCGTGTGACTGACACTTTCAGAGGGTCTTTGTTTTCGTAAAAAAAAAAACACGTATGCAGTGACACAAACAGACAGGAACAAAGCAAAGCTGACAGGCTTACATGACACGTTGAACTAAAGCGACAAAGAAAACTGTATAGAGATGGTTAATGTCTGACATGCATGAGTAAGACATTAAAGACCTCTTAAAGGAATAGTTGACCTAAAAATGAAAAATCTCTAATTATTTACTAAACCTTTATGTTTTTGTTTAACTAGATGGAGGGATTGTATCAGCCATGCTTCAGTTTCTATTTATGAATAACAAATTAAGCTTATTTATACATTTTTTTATTAATTTATTTAAACATTAATTTATTTTTTGTTAGGTTGGTAGGTTTGGTACAACATGAAGGTAAGTTAATAATACAAGTTTCATTTTTGCATAAACTATTCTTTTGAAGTAAACAGAGGCAATTGAATGAAGAAAAAATACAAAAAATGCACTCCACCGTGCATCTGTGCAGATATAATGAAAACATGCATCTCTGTCATTAAAATTCTGATCAGATGCCTTAACATATTTAGGCAGGCCGAGGAAGACGCTGCCCATAGCGGTTTCATTGATCGGTTGCAGGGGCGAATGCTCAATTTCGTACCTTGAGTTATTTCACATTAGCGTCCAGATGGTATTTATCAGGCTATGTAAATTAACAGAGCCATGCTGATTGAATGTCAAAAATAAGCAGTTAAACCTTGAAGGCATTCATTTTCCATGTGCGCTAATGGGCGCTTCTTGTGTTTCTTTGGATGAGGTTCCTTGTTGAAATTCACGTTTGATAAATTTGAGGGATTTGGGGGTAATTTGGCCATCGAGAGCGCTGCTGATCCTTCGAGTGTATATCAACCTCTGGGAGTTGAGCATCACATCTGCATATCCGAGCTCAAATATATACTTAGAGTGATTGGTTTAAACATTTAATTGTTGATCTTGTCCCGGATAGATTTTTCAAAACGTCACAAACCCGCCACCCCCCAGGCCGGTTTCATTTCCGAACTGTGTGGCTAATCCTTAAATACCGCTCTGAAATACATCTTTACTAAATTCATTGATTGAGTTAGTCAAACTTACATTCTCCCCTCATTTCGCAGTCAGAGCATGAAATAAATATTCCACAATCCATTTATTTTCCATAAGGGAGGATAACCGGCTAGACGAGCCCTTACATTTCAATTAGACGGAGAGGGAGGAAAGAGAAGCAGTGGTCAGTCGAACGGCTGTCAAGATAATCGCAGCGGACAAGCCGCCGATGGCCTTTAATCCAACTAGATAACAGCCACTGCGAATTCACACTCGTCGCTGAGAAATAAACGTGTCATGCTAAACCAAACACATTTAGCCCGCCGATCCCACAAGTACTGCCAGAAGAACACGATAACCAGTTTACAGAAGTGTTCATTTGACAGAAAACATTGACTTGGGAGATCAGAAAATGACTGATTGTTCATTTGATTTTGATTTAGTTTGGAATTTGTTGCTTACTATTTACTTAATTCGGCCAAGTATACTATTTATAGTGGTAAAGTTGTATAAGTTTAAGAATTTACCATGGTTTCACCATAGTAACCAACTGTGATATTTAAAGTAAAGATATAGTAATGCATACCATAATTAAACCTCCAACACAAAAAACATGGTTACTAAACATTTACCATGTTTAAACCATGGTTAATTTTTGGTAGTTTTCTGGTTAACATATTGAAATATCCTAAAAACAAGACAAATGTACTGGGAAGCAAAACTGCAAAATACATTTATTTTTTTAATTGGGAATAAAATTAAGCAAGGTTTCTATACTCATTAAAAATCATCATCTTACACAATTTTTGCCCATCTAGTTTTAAGGATTTTTCTACAAAACAATATAACAATTGTTTTCAGTGTTTTGGCATTCTATTGCAACAGTAAATCAAAAAGAGAAAAACACTGCATTGTGGGATACATTATGTATACATCTAGGTCATCTAAGTATTCTATACAAAAACTGTGCATACATATTTGCATAGAGTATGTCATGTTATTCTGAACATATCCGAATAACGTTTGCTGTAAAACTCTATTTTAGCAGCCTAGCGTTGACATGCTGTTCGGTCTGTTTTATTATGCAGTAGCGCTCGGGCGACATGACGTTTATCGTTCGCTAAGTAGTGGGGACAGATTTGTCTGGCGCACCATATGTAGACAATGACTCTAACAAGTTAATATGGCAAGCATAAAAACGTGCTTGGTATTATTATACCCTCTTAGCAACAAGCTCAAGAGCCTAGAAATTAATTGCTAGACTAAGCAGAGACAGCACAAATGATTTATAATGTGGCTGAATTGCTGGTAGTTATTTATTTTTGCATGGTATTACACCAACCGCAATGTTTTGCTGAAATTGTTAGTCAGTATCAATGAATGCAATTAGAGTTTAATGGGCTTTAAAGAGAACATGAAAACACGGCGAAGAGAGAGAGACGCAGCGAGGGAAAAGTTCCAGCGAGGTATCTCGTCCAATCATGATCTGTCGGACGGAGATTTATATTAGGAGTGAAAGATGAAGTTTGGTGTTTTATTAGATTCGATTTGACAAATCTAACGTGGTGGTGTTGCATCCTTAAATCCCACACAGAACATCCTAGCAACCAGCCGGAACACCTTTGTATACAATCAACATTTATGTAACGTTCAAACTAACAGTCAAGCTGTTTTGATCTCTCAACCATTATGAGGCCTTAACAATCTTTCTCTTTCTGTTACTTTTCATAAAGGATATGTGATCTTATTTTGTGAGTGATGTACAGTAAGTGCAAACACACAAATTGTGAAATGCCTCCACGGCACTAAGGTGTGCAAGTGTTCCAGCCGGGGTCTATCCAAATCAGGCCAAATTGAGTCCATGCCTGCCGTGTGTAATGTCATATAAATAATTTCGCCCTGCGTAAACATATCAATTTCTCCCCGCAGCAGCGAGCTTCAGAAACCATTTGCGGGACCCAGTACAAGGTCACCCGAAGCTTGGAGCGTGGACTCTGTAAGCTCGCACACACACGCAGGCCACGTCCAACTGAGCTAGCACAGGCTCGTTCTCAGCACAACGGCCCTTAGGCAACAGCGAGCCTTTCCACAGTCATTAAGAGCAGCACACAGTATATATTTATACACCGTACTGCATGGCATCATACACATACTGTACATGCGTGTGCAGGCTGCCCGAGGCGCGCGCACGGGCTGTGTTCTCATAAACGCTACACATGCAATTAGAATGCACAAAAAAGTGCGTGAAAGGCAAATAGGGTCAAAACTTGCTAAGCATTGGTAAGAAACGCAGTGCATTTTTCCAGACAAATGCAAATCGAGTCGTCTTGGAACAAATCAAAACTAGTGTTTCATTTCTTTCGAGCTTGTTGATGCGAATGTCTCCGGGACACTTAAGTTGAAAGCGTCAATTATATTCTCGCAACCTTTGAAGCCGCCTTGTTGCTTTTGAGGTACAATGCTTTATGTTCGAATGACTTTTGCTTGCGATTCATTAGGAATGTATCTATACGCATTTGAGGCTCCTAGCGACATTCATTTTGCATGTTTCTCTGTGAATATCTTTGCCTGCTAGTTGTTAACCTTACCACGTTCATTATAAATTGTTTGAGTCACACCAGCCAATGTTCAAAACGGAGACGCTAGATTACTGCGATGCAGGTCGCAAATGTAAAAAGCGGGCCACGCTCGTAGGCGATTTCTCACCCCACGTCAGCACGCAGCGGCGAGTCACGCGCTCTTGATATTATTCAGACTAAGTTGTTAATATGGGAGTTTATTTTTTCTGACAGAGAGAAAATGGCTTCCTAACGCAGGATGCATAACCCCCGCCAGCTCCGCACACGCCGCCAGGACGGTCGCCCGCAATTAGGTGTAAATAAATATTAACGTCTCCACTTATGTATCTGACGCTAACGTGCGAAATTGAATTAGCCTTGGCTTGACCTAATTGCGTTGTCACAGTGCATGTATCTAAAGAGGAGAAAGGTAGCATCAAATTAATCTAACAATTAGTAATTGAGACAAATCGCGCCGGTGAAAAACTAGATGAGCTCAGAAACGTGTTGTAGGGTTAAAAGGCAGCACGGTAAGGCAGTGACTTAATCTAAAGACTATTAGCATTAGTTAACCGTGTACTTTTCAATTAGAGAGATCATTTTGCATTTCGGAGTTACTGATAAATACCTTTTCGTCAGCCTCCCGCGTTACAGCTTGATGCTTTTCCACGCAGGTAGCTTCCCAATAATGCCACAGGATTTAAAGAAAGTCATGTCTCAAAGTACCTACAAAGAGGGCCAAACGTTGCGGCGTTGTGTGGTATTTCTCGAAGGGGGTGGGTGGCGGGGGGCTGGTATATTGGAGGAATAAAATAAAACTGCAAATCAAAAGGCCCTTTGTATTAAATTACAGTGGGGGCTTTGCAGGAAAGAAGCCTGCGCACACAAACTCAGTGTGAATCTAATAATGAACTCGCATCCAACCTTAATTAAACAGCCTACATCCCCTCGCATAGCCATATAATGATGTCAAGCCGGGAAGCAATTAGCTGCCCTTCTCTGAAAGCAAACAGTGTTTGTAAGTCACACAAAGTACTGCGGCAGGCGCACTTATTGAAACCCTCCTGAAAAATAAAATTAATTAGTATGTTATGATTTTGGAGATGCCTTAACATTGGACCCAGAGGACAGGGCAGCTGAGATTAAAGACGAGCCCCTCTTTCTGCCAGCGCTGGTATATAACAGTGGGAGAACCATTTCGCCGTCTCATTAGCGGTAGGCCGGGCCAGACTACGCGCTTTGCCCCGCGACATCATAGCATCCATTAAAATAAGCTGTCATGGGGTTGTAAGAATAACAACCCACAGTAGGCCGAGTCATTGGAAAGATAAAAAAAGCAAAGTTTTCCGACAAAAGGCCCTTCTTAGGTGTACGGCGTTTATTTGTGTTTAGAGATCGCCCCTTTGTCTGCCTTGGCTAATTAAAGTGATGCCGCGCCGCCCGGTTTCGCAGGCAGTCTCGGGAAGGCACCAGCCAGCTGAGACATCCAATTACACAATTAGGCCTCCTACACCATCTCAAAATTGTCAGGGAATAAAAAAAGAAACTTTTCGCAACCCCTTTGTCTTCTTCGAACGGCGACTGCGAGCATATTTTTTTCCATATTCTAACGTAAAGCCAACTCGATGATGTAAGATGCAATTTTGCCGCCGGGGCCCTTTGTCGTCCTCCGAGCGGGGCTGTACATTCACGTCTATTTACTCGAGTCGAGGTTCTTTTGTTCCTGGAAGTTGTTGCGCGGGCGGTCATTAGGCGCGCGCGGTAACTTCGTCGAACGAGAGCATTTGGAGACTGAGCTCTAATTGGCGATGTTTTACAAGGGAAGCACTTATCACTTTGCTTATTAAAAATGCTTATTGGATGCAATAAAACACACATTATGGTGGTGAAATTAATATAGTGCATTGCCCAGAACATAATGCTGTTGTAATGTGTGTCTTGTTCGCCCTAATGAGCTCTGCCGAGTTTATTAGCTTTGATGACAGAGGGGCCGAGCCGGGGCTGTTATTGTTCCGTACAGGTTGATGGATTTCGGGAGCCCCACTCACACGTGCGCGCGCCCACGCTCTCTTTATTACCCAACAGCGCTGTCGTCTGGCCCGGTGGGTTGACTTTAATGTGGTATAAACATATAAATCTGTAGCGACTCTATCTTAGCCCGCAGTGGAGAGTCTTCAGTCGCTTTGCAGTCCATACGTTCTCGCTTATTTTCTCCACTGGAGAGGAAGCCATTGATAACTGTGTGACAGGGGCGGTCCCGGGAGAACCGGGAGGGGGGACAGCACGGCAGAGGGTTACTGGGTCATTACTGGCTCAGCACAGATCCTTTAATTGTCTACTGAGCCGGCTTGGATTCATGTCAGGTGAATGCTTCGGCCAAACAGAAAAGTGCAACCTAATAGTTGGCTTTGGAGCAGACGGGTTAGACGCGGTAATGGATGTTTGTGTATGTGAGAGCCCTTTGTTTATGGAGAAGCCTCTTTGTTTTCCAATCCTCCCTTTTTTCCACAAGTTTGAGGCAATTTATTTGCGATCCAATTTCAGGGAGTCTTGCAATCAGGCAATGCAATCCAATTATCTCTTTGATTGGGCGAACTGATTAAAATGTGTAGCCAGACGTGATTATCCGTCTCTCTCTCACTCGCTACGAACGTATGAGTGAGAGAGACGTGCAGGCCGACTGAATTATAAACGCATTGTATGTTCGGGCCTGCGTCGGACGACGTGGGCAACGTGATGATGCTCTGGCAAGATTACTAATTTTTTTTTTATCTCCTCTTATGATACGAGCTAGCTGTATGTCCTGTTGTTTTTATATCTTGGTAGTTGCACGGTTATCGGTGGGCATGACTATGTATGGGAATATACTCTAAAGAGTCAACGTGTGGAAAAACGTATGTTGTTAGACTTTGCAAGCAACACAGGTGTGCAGTTGTTATAATAATATATAATGTTATGGTAATATTATATATAATAAATTAGCTTTCGTACCATCAGTGTTATTTATGTTTGAGATGATAGATAATGTGAAAGACTGATGAAAACACTGATGCAAATTGTAATGTTATTAATAAAACATTTGTATCTTATTGATAATATTATCTAATTTAAAAAATATGATGTTTTTTGTTTCCTTCAGTTTCCAAATGCATACAAGGAGAAAATAATAGAAATGTGCATAGTATTTAATTTATAGGATTGTGAAAAACAAGGATATATATATATATATATATATATATATATATATAGTTATACATGATACAATTTATTTCAATACCTTTGCTTGTATTAATTAATTCATATCATATCCCCATATTCACAATTAAACATATCATAATATACATACATTTCGTAATATTAATATATATTATTATTGTAATTAACATCAATATATGCCTGTCTCTTATTGCTTATCGTACCAGCGGGGCCTTGTACAGTTTAGTATATATGTTTTCAGTTTATTTAGTTTTTTAATTTTAGCGATTTTTTTTTTCCAAGTAAGTTTTTCTTCAGCGTTAGATATGGACTGTGCCATTTGTGTCTTATCAGAAACAGTTCTTGTTCAGGTCGAGTTTTTCTGAGCTCTGCACTAAACATATACCTGGGCCACTTTGGGTTGAAGGTCTTTCCACTGTTTTGAAATACAATAACCGTCTTGTTTGATTATTAAAGCGATAACCATGAGAGCATGGCTACCCCATTTATCAAATTACCAACTTAGTGAAGGCTCACAGAAATCTGTTCGTAATGAATGACAGCAGAGAAATCGAGAGAGAGAAAGAGAGCAGGCCTTCGTGTGGACGCTCGAGTCTCGTCTCTTATCTTTTTTTCCTCTGTAAACCATGTGTCCAGAGCTTATGAAATTTAAAGTGGTGTCTGGGTTTCGCCTCCATCAGTACGGCCTTGACGTGGACGAGTGTCTGTAAGGAGAATTTGTGATAAGGCAGACCAGACCTCCTGCTAGACGAGTCATCGGCGACCCGGCCCAAAGGTCAAGTGTCAACCGACAAATATATCTCCGGCTTTCACCGTCGCTCGCTGTAAAATTGATAAAGACGAACGAGGACGCAGATGGAAGGAGAAGCAGGCAGGAGACGGCAGAGAGAGGTGTCAGAGCGGCGTTTTGTGACGCATCATTGAGGATGCCCTCCTATAATGCTTTGCTGTCTGACCTCACACTTCACAGGGTAGGTGAGAGCTCAAGGGTGACCTTGCTAGGGATTCATTCATTTTTACTCTGGTCTTGAGCTGGACTGCACTGTTCTGCTTTATTCCGTTTCCCACTTCTCTGGTTTCCAGACAAAATGTATTGGTTTACAAGAAAATGTCAAATTGGGATAATACGTTAAATAAATATATATTTTTCGAGTATAATAGTGTATCATTTTACATTTATTAATTACATTTATTTTTTCAAGCATTCTTAATATGCATTTCGTATAAAGGTATGTTTTCATTTTTATTTACATTTATTTATGTACATTTATTGAATTAATTAATTTATTTTAAATGTATTTTTCATTAATTTATTTCTTTTGGTCTGGTATAGAAGAAATGTTGCAGACCAATAAGGCAATATCAGTGCATTCTGTCTGTTTCATCATGCAAAATCATTACCTTTTCTTTATCATGAATTCTCATTCGTTTAGGCCTACCCATCATGCATTGCAACAGCATTGCACTGCTAAAACAACTCGGCCTTCTTTGTTGTGATTAGCTGCTTTTCTCTCAGGAAAACACATTACCACTCACTACAAACGCTGATCGATTTCTCTTAGACTGCCTGATCTGATTGCTTTTATACCTTATTGATTTTCCAGGATTAACGTTTATGGCTGTCAATTATTCTCAGGTACGACTGTTCACATCTGTTTATTGCACGCCGCATAATTGTGGAAAACGATGATTCTGTTGGAGTTGATAATCCAATTTCAATATGAGAGACAAGCGGCCTGTTTTAAAGCGATCGGCGCTCTCGTATCAACTGTTGCGAACGTAGCTAATTGACTAAAGCTGCCGTCACAAATGTCTGAAGTCTTGACAGAAGCGTTCTCTGTGAAATGCAACTCTCAAAGCTTCATTACAAGAGTGTTTAACAATTATAAGAGATGTTTTGAGCTGAATCTGCCGCCGTGTCATTCAGAGAGATTTCAGAGCAAGTGTATGTGAAATTGAGGGTTTCAGTGCCAACTGAGGGAATCTGTTTATCATTCTAAAGAAAATCAGATTTTAAGCATCACCAACATCAAGGGGAATTCCTACAAATATTTCACTTGCATGACCAGGTTTTTGAGATGCAAATCTGCTTAGACAAGAGCTTTGCCAAATAATGCAATAGAAAGTCGAGTTAATAGAATGTAAGTCATTTGTAGTAATATAAATATGTATGGTTCAATTTTTATTGCATATCAGGCATTAGTTGAAAATATAGAACTTTTAATTTGTATTGCATTTGTCAAATATTGTCTATAAATGTTACAGAAAAAAATATGAAAATGTGTTTAAACTGTATTAATATCTGTGCATTCAGATGTAATAAGAACTGATTGTTTTATTTATATGCACTCTTACAAAGTTTTAACAAGAGATTCTTCACAAAAACACAATTTTGGGGTTCCTTAAAGAACCAGATGCACCATATTTTTCCCAATATATATACATTTAAAAAAACTTTCTTGTCCACAACAATGAGCCTTTTGTAAAACAGAAATGTTGAAGGTTCTTTATGGAACCATTCATCCAAAAATGGTTCTTCATGATGGCTTAGGAAATTTTTACACTAAACTTATACATATAAAAACGTACAAAACAATTCAGAATACACTTTATACTTTTTTGTTTTGCTTATAATGAATTTTATTTACTACTTAATCCCTCAGACGAAACTTTTAAGTAACTTCGAGTGGCAGTCTTTATTAACTTTGAGAAACATCTTTAACTTTGTTTCCAGGTGTGCTGCTGTGTCCTGATTAACAGAAGTGTTGTAAAGTGTGCCATGTTAAAATGAACTTAAGACGCAACCTGGCATCTTTTGTGTGCGGTATGCATTTAAAAGGTCGGTACGAGAATTGTGGTCTAGGCCTGTCACAAAATGAAATAATCACGGTTATTCTAAACCTCGATTATTGTCAATATTGTGAACGGTCCATGAGCCGTATGTGTGAAACTGTGAACTTAAAATCATATTTAATTCTACTTGTGCATGTAAACAGTCTGTATGAAGCCGGGTTGTAAATGCACAGTACAAACCCATAAAGGACACCACCGTGGGGACGTACATGAGTTGAACATGTAGTCCAGGGTAGATGTAATTAAGCACTTTTTATTTGTTTTACTATCACAAGAACACAAGAGATGCCGCCCAGCTCTTAATGAATAGGAACTGTGGTTCAATTCTCTTTTCAAACACACACACACACAAAGAAGGCCCCTGCCCACATTTGGCATTGTCGGGCCTCATTGTTGCCAGTCCCGTGGAGGTGGTGCGGTTAGTGGGTGTGGAAGCTAAATTAGCCTCTACCCCAGGCTGTAGGCCCTCCCGAGGGGGGTCCGCACTGCCCTGTGAGTAAGCTTGTACCGTGCCTGCCCTTGACATGCCTTCTCCATGGACGATGGGACGGAGGGTTCCGGTGCCAGCTTGCTGAATGGCACAAGCCTTGTGCCAGATGGTACCAGCTGCAGCGAAACGCTCTCCGCAGTGGACACCTGTCCACGCCGCGCACCTCCAGGAGCCATCAGTGCCCGCCCTAAAGAGCCGTCAGCAGGAAATGAGGCGCTAACCCGGGAGTGAAAAGCCTGCGGGCCCTCGCCGGGTGCACGCCGGGTCCTAGCTGAGCCGCTCTAATGAGGATGGGACTCCGAGCCAAGACACGTTTAGCAGGCATGCTGTTTACTTTATCATCATTACTCAGCGTGACCCTGGCCTGCAACGACGGCGCGGTCGGGACGTGGAGCTGGTTTGGATGACACGTCGAACAGACACTGGGCACATCTGACTCGGGTTGGAGTGAGAATGGGGCATGCTGGGATTTGATGGAGGGGCACGTTGAGCATTTGTGTATTTGTGAAAGCCATTAAATGCAAGAGATGGGCATATATTGTGCCGAGAAAGTGCAGGTAAGAATTTAATCCATACGTTTTTGTTGCTTGCAACCAGAAATGAAAATTATTTCATAAATGATTCACCCTCATGTCATTTCAAACCTGTATGTCTATCTTTCTTTTGCTGAACACAAAATGGGGGATTTTGACCTTTCTCAAAATATCTTCTTTTTCGTTCCACAGAGAAAAGTGTCATGTAAAGGTTTTGAATGACATGAGGGTAACTGAATGATAAGAGATTTTTTTGTGGACTGTCCCTGTAAGCAGTGGTTCTCAAACATATTCGCTGTAAGGGCCCTTTGTGTAGAGCTCAACGCTTTGCGGCCCCCCAAATACAGCCTTATTATCATAAACTTCAAATTTGAACTAAACCAATAACATAAGTCATACATTGCTGGAACATCAAGGCTTCTGGTTTCTGACGTTTGATTGCATAAAAGCTATGACAAATTTCACAAAATGCCACAAAATCTGAGGCCCGCCTGTATCCATCTTGGGTCCCCAGTATAAGAACACTGCCTTAAAGGGATAGTTCACCCAAAAATGAAAAATCTTTCATCATTTACTCACCTTTGAGTTGTTTCAAATCTGTACAAATGTCTTTGTTATGATAGAAATAGGAGAGATATCTGGACAATTCTTATAACCAAACAGATCATTGACTCCCATAGTAGGAAAAATACTTTTGTTTTTTCAGTTAAATAAAAAATAATTCATTTTGAAGAATGGAGGACAACCATCAGTTCTAGGGCATTGTATTTTTTCCTACTATGGGAGTCAATGGGGGCGTGGGCAAGATCTAGGCGAGTATTTTTTAAAGCACCGTAGACTTGCTACTAACACAAGGCCTGTAAGAAATAAATCCCAAAATGTAGACCTGTGTGATTTTGAGGAAATTTGATATTTATTACAATAAAGCTCAAAGTTTCTAATAGAAATGTAATTTACGTTAACTTGATTATATTACCAATGCTGAAAAAAGCATCAGTCGGTATGCCAACAGCATTGACCTAAACTTTGAATGTACACAAATTATGGGATATTAAATTCCTTGCCAATGTGAAAATATATTGCAGTATGCACATTCACCGTCTTTCAATAATTTCGATATGTCTCGCAAACAAGCTTAGTAAACCTACAAGAAGAAGGATTAAGCGAAAAAAATGTGTGTGTGCTATCTATGGGGACCCCCAGGGGGCTTCAGAAGGTTGCAAGAGGTCCTCCAGAAAAATGATAAAAGTCCACATGTTTATCTGCTTTTTTGTGATTGATAGTTTCCAGAATTGTTTATATTTGAATCTTTCTAGTGAGTTTTTCTCACGTTTCTTTTTTGGGACTGAAGTGAAATAGTTGCTGACTATTTAGGTTTAGAAACAATGTGTTCTCTTTATAATATCCTATTTACTATTTATCTAACAAATTTTAAACGTTTCTTTACGCAGAAAAAATATAGATTTATATATTTTAGGAAAGGGGGTCCCTCACAAAAGGCTAATCATATTTGAGGGTCCTTGGCTTCATAAAGTTTGAAAACCCCTGGTCTATGTTATGCTTAGACAACTAATGCAATTCAAACATGAAAAAGCTTTGTGTATTACACACTTTGTTGCCACTTACAGTACAAAAAAACAGTGTTACAAACACTTACAGTGTTTTGAGCTTTTGTGTACATTCAGAGCTCCTCTGTCATTAGAAATAATGTTGACTATATTTACAATTTCAGAATCCGCAATACCTATTACCTCCTTTACCTACACCAACACCACAACAGAGTCAAAATTCGTCTCCACGGGCCCGTATCTGGGAAGTGTGTGGGGTTCCTCTCTTTGTAGCCTAAAGCTCCTTCAGGGATATTAAAGAGTCATTAGATGGATGTCGTCCTCCGGGAATACTTCAATATGAAGCTCTGTGGTGTCACAGCCCATGTTATTTGTGTGTAAGTGACACTTACCTCCAAGACATGACATGAATTAAACACAGCTCCGTACCTGACAGCCTTCGCTCGCAGCTTTCTTGCCTAGAATAACCTTTTACATATTCTCACCTGGTTTGTCTTTTGATTTTTAGTGAGAAAATTGGCCTCGGCTGAAGTGAGGAGGAAAGGAAATGACTGGAAATGCGAGGCCTGGATCGAGTTGGGGTTTTCGTCGAGGATGAATATAAATCGAATGGACATTGTTGGTGAAACTATTACATGATAACATGGACACGGAGTGTGTATTACTCCCGTCTTCCAGGGTCGGTCAGCGGTGGCATGTTAACATGTGAATATCTGATGTTGATTATGTGACTGTGTTCAGGGATGAGGTAAAAAGAGAGACGGCAACCATGATTCGTTTTCACAGCGGGACGGATTCTCATAGGGTGATGAAAGAAAAAACGTGGAGCGTGGTCTCGTGGCTTTTTCTTTGTATCGAAGGCTCTTCAGATGTTCTCCGACCGATTCTCCAACCTTCACCTCCTCACCCGCCGGGCGTAAATCGGCATCCTGTTAAAACGGCCCCCTCGATCTGCACATGTCCTCATGTGTTTGTTTTTCATGTCGTACCGAACATAAAACAACCCCATTTTATGTCCACGCGATAATTGATTTGCATATAATTGTTATCTTGACGTTTCAAAACGGCCAAGAATTCAAAACGGGCAGCTTTTCGCGTCGGAAGTCAATTTTTTCCCATTACGCCGGAGTGAGGATTTTGATAAAACATGAAGGTACTTTCTGTAATACTTTTTTTGGTTGTCGTTTTATCGATCAGACGTTCCCCGGGGAGGCCCTTACTGCGAGAAGCAATTATGAAATCAGAACAACGACTCGGATAAAACAAGATATTACGCTCGCACAGTCGGCTGCTTGTTCCATTCCGTTACAAGACTGAAGAGTCTCTCTCCCTCTTTACCAATATTGGATACAGTTGGAAGGGTAGGAAGTTTTAGGGTGGGGGAAAGAGGAGAAATGCATCCAAGTGTTTTGCGGAAAATGCCAGAAGTACCACAACTTTAAAATTGTATTGTAATATTGTAGATTGTAAACGGGCTAGTTCTGGTCCAAGATGTTTCCAGATGCATTAAAATGCTTAATAGTTAATGTGTTTCTATCTTCTGTAAAACACAAAAGAAGATATTTTGAGAAAAGTCTCTGTCTCTGTGGTTTAGTGTTCTTACAATAACAGTCAGTCAAAATATCTTCTTTTGTGTTTTACAGAAGAAAGAGTTATATACAGATCTGGAACTACGCAAGGATGAAAAATATTGATCAACTTTAACATTGACTTCTATTGTACCAACACAAAACCACAATGTTAATGTGTTTTTCAAAGGTCTATCAATAATATTCATTCATCCTTGTGTACTTCCAAATCTATATATAACTCTTTCTTCTGTAAAACACAAAAGAAGATATGTTGAAAAATGTCTCTGTGTGTTTTGTGTTCGTACAAAAAAGTCAATGTAAATTAATCTTTAAAAAGTTAATCAATATTTTTCATCCTTGCGTAGTTCCAAATCTGTTTTAACTATTTATTCTGTAAAACACGAAAGAGGATAGTTTGAAAAATGTCTCTGCGGTTTTGTGTTTGTACAATAAGAGTCAATGTTAATGTGTTTTTCAAATGTCTATCCATAATATTCATCCTTGTGTACTTCCAAATCTATATGTAACTCTTTCTACTGTAAAACACAAAAGAAGATATTTTGAGGAATGTCTCTGGTTTTGTGTTCGTACGATAGAAGTCAATGGGAACCAATGTTGTTTGGTTACCAACGTTCTCCCAAATATTTTCTTTTGTGTTCTTCAGATGAAAAAAAATCATAAAGTTTTGAAATGACATGAGGATAAATAAATGTCTTTCAAAGAATATTCATTTTTGGGTGAACTGCTCCTTTAACATCATCTCACGGGCCAGATGAGACCGCGTCCATGGGCCATGTGTTTAACACCTTGTGTTCTAACACTTAATAAATCCGTTTGATACAAAAATATTTGACTGAAAAGTCCAAAGCACGTGATGCTTTGCTTTCTTGTATATACACTCACGAACACCACACGATGGCATTTAGACGTGAGTTCATTGACAGCACACCGCGACCCCTTCTTCCTCATTGCCAGGTTTTACTTTTGCATTTTCTTTGTGTGCAGGTTCAAGGCCAAGGGAAGAACTACTTCAGACGCCTGACATGAATTTCATCAGCTGTGTATTTACGTACGGCGTTATTATCAGGCCCTCTCTGACATCTCTGAAATGGAGCAGATGGTGGGGATGCAGGTGGTAGCCGGTGTTTAAAAGGTGTGCGCATATGCACCGCTCCCGTCCCATTTGTTCCGCTCAGACGTGTGTGGCCCGCACTCTAATGGTGCTAAAATCTCCTTTTGGATAGCGACACCTTGCCAAATCAGATCTGTGAGTGTTGAGGTAATAGCGGCGGATCGATTGCTGGACGGTGTTGTTTAACCCCTCCGGTGGCGCTGTTTGCATGTCTCGTTAATAGATATTCCTCATTTGCGCCGCGAACACTCGGGCGGGACCTTTCCATTACCGCCCCTGCCGGCCTACACGCACAACTAATATAACGTTGAAACGTGAAATAGCATCAGAAAGGACTGCAGGTTCCACCTCTTGACAGCATCACAGCTGTAGACTAGCGGTAGTAATCCTCCTGTGGCAGTTTTAATTATCGGCACGGCTCTACTATCAGTAAGTGTGTAATTATGTGTCAGCTCGCTGGCTGCTGGGTATGAAGGGTGAAAGTGAAAGATATGATGATTGTAGGAACTGGCGAGTCGTATTTAAACAATCCGGAGTGTGTAAGGGGCTCTGTCATTAAACAGAGAGATTATGACCCTTCCTGTCACTCATTATTTCCTTTATGCAGATTTTTCTTTTTTTTTCTTTTCATAGTCTCTACTCGTTTTCTTCATCCGTCTGTGTGTGTTTGCAGGATGTCAGAAGGAAGTGAAAATTGTGAGAATGAAGGTTCCTCCTGTAGACCAAACACACACATATATTGTACATGCAATATAATAGGCACCTGTGAGCTTACATCTATTTTATATGAGTTCATCTATTTAGGTTTTTTGACACAATGATCATTCTGAAATAAAAACATGGTGCTATAATTATTCATGTAAAAGCAGATGGACATGGTCAGAAACAATGCTCAGGTAGGCTGTGGTATTTAAATGATGTCCAATTGGCAACAAAGGCCTTATTTCAGCAGTCATACGTTTTCATTTATGTTGGCTGTGTTGAGCTAATATTTAAGTGCTTTAATAAAACTGATGTTTTTTTCATTTAACTGGCAGGTGAACATGTAATAATCCATTCCAAACTCTTCATTATATAGAAAACAATGAAATAGGTTTGGGTCATATTTTAAGGTAAACATGCCGGATTTCTATATTGTGTTGAGAGGATGGTCACATGATGTGTTCTCCTGCTGTGAGATTCTCTGCCTCTCCATTAAAGAGCAAACAGCACCTTTGATATGATAAACTATAATAACATCCCCTCCTTTCCTTTCATGTAGACACCAGAAACGAGCACCTCCAGGCGCACAAACATGAAACAGCAACACGCCAGAGGTCAACTGTGCTTGCTTTGGGCTTTTGACTTTGGGCTTGGCTCGTGGGTGGTGTTCTTGGATTGGGACATTTGGAGAGAGCTGTGAATTTCCAAGATGCATTCAAGAATCTACACCACAGGGGTAGGAATGATTTAATCTAGAACTCATCAAAATTGTATGAAGACTCCATCTTGAGCGCTTTGGACTCTTGCGTGATGTGTGCGGTGCCGCCATATTGGGAAGGGCAAGACATGTCATATAAGTGTGTCCGTTCACACAAGTGATTGGAAGAGATGCATTTTTATGGGGAAAAGAGGACAATGGTGTTCACGTGTCTTAAATTATTTCAATTATTTTACAGTTTCTAATGGTTAATTTCAATCCAACCATTGTCCCTAAAAAGGGACAAACCCAACCATTTTTTTTGTAAAGTGGCTTATGACGGGTTGTTTAACCCAAAATACCAGGTTGTTCAAAACCATTGTTGGATCAAGTAAACATTTTCTGGGTAAATTTAAACCAACGCCTGGGTTTTTCCCTTTTCAACCCCGAACACTGAGTTGAAAGTAACCTAGTGACTGCCAAAAAAGTGACAAAATGTAAATACAGAGGGAATGTTTTTATACTCCATAGTCAGTTGATCATAAACTATTATAATTGGTTGAGACATGTAATGCTTTTTTATTGATGGAAAACAGGAGCTCAGTTTTGTCCTTTCCCATAGATAATGTGATGTTTTAAGATTATAGTGTTGTAAAGTCCATAATCACTTTCTAACAAATTTGATCCAATAATATTTCAGACCAAGCGCTTCGTTAAAGTTCAGAAACTCAAGTTGACCTTGTTAAAAGTGAAAAGTGTATTAAAGAGTAAACCTTTATAATCTCACACATAAGCAGTGGACTATTGACAAATGGAAAATGCAAATTTAAAGCAAACCAGTAATCATATCTTTTCTTCTAGACATAACCTTCAAGTATTTGTAGAGCTCTTTTTGAATGTCTTAATATGGCAACGTTACGACTTGAAGTTCAAGGTTTTGATAAATTATTAAAATGCTAAATGATTTAAAAATGACTATTATAACTTCCACACAAACATTATTGGGGTCGCAAGGACCCCAAACCTAAAAACAGTCAATCTCAACAGAACATTAAGGCCTCTGAGGATTAATTTGCTTTAACACCAGAGAGAGAGAATGATTTATTTTGATTTACATAACGAAACAAGTGAACCAGGTAGCGGGTTTCCCACATGGAAAATAGCGCTCATGCATCTTTTATCATGGCAAATGTGCCTCGGCCGTTTAACTAGGTGAGCTTCACGGGATGTGAAGAGCTATAACCGCGGCCTCTGAGGGCTCTGTCTGTAGCCCGATGCAAAAACATGACAGAAGTACCGGCTTAATTTAAAGACCACTTCTCACCCTTGTGCTTTCTATTATAAAGACATCTGACAGTAGCCTTCCCTTAATTTATGGCCAGAGCAAGTACATTAATTGATTTTTACATTTCGTACCATACCGTTCCCCTATTAGAGAGAAGCGTGAGGCCATTTATCCGCCTTGATATGCCATATTCATGGCCCTGATTGTAATTTTGTGACAAAGTGGCACATTTTTCCCCCGAACGAACTGTACGGTGTATGGCTATACGTTTAATCATTTTCTAATAAGCTCATCTAGAAGGAATCATAAAAATCCTCTCGGAATTCAAAATGAATTACTGTAATGCCGTTAATGCCATTAGAATAAAGCGTCTGTCTTGTACTAAAAATAAATAAATTATAACAGAAAATAAAAATGTCACCGAATAATCAAATATCTGGTTATGACAGATTCACCATTGTGTTAGTGAATGGAGCAATTCTACAGTTATTAATTATGAATGTTCTCTGTAATGACACGGATGAGCTTTTCATTTTACACTGTTCATGAAATGACGGTTTGTGCGCTTTGTGTTATTCACACGATTAGGCGATGAGCGCTTTATTTTGAGTAATGGGACGCTTACGCTCAGCAGTTTTAACTCGCGTGGGCAGTCCAGCAGCTCAATGCTCAAATATTATTGGTGGTCCGAACTTGGAATAAAATGTGTCAAGAATAATTAGAAAAAGTGATTTTATACAAGTTGCACCAGTGTATACAATTCTTAGATTTTTTTTTAAGGTTTGCATTTTTAAGTGAACTTATAGAAGCTTGATCATGTAAGTTACCGTGGCGAGGGTAATTTTATGTTGCTCATGTCGCCAAAAAGCGGGAGGTTGCGTTGAGAAAAAGAATTAAAAATTGCTTTTTTACTTATAAACTTAAATTCGATTACTTTAAATTTGATATACTGTAGTTTGTATTTCTCTCTTTTATTTAAAGACAATAAATGTGACATTGTGGTTAGAAGTAAACACGTTTAACAAATAGGAATCACATAAAAGCACTTCTTAGTTCAATCAACCTCTATTTTCTCCCAGCCCTGCAGACGTCTCTCTGAAAGTTAAATTGTTATTTCATCCGACAGCTACCATCTCTACTATGAATATAAATGTTGCTGGATGTTAAACAAAGCTTGTCTCTGTGTTCCTCAACAGCTCCAGGTTTCCCTATATCAGGATTTGAATGGCACGAGTCGACGTGCCTCGTTCTCATGTGTTCTGACTCTTCCGTGAGCCGTGATTATTTTGATTGGCCGTAAAATGTCAATATTGTTTCTGCATTAGCTCACCACAGATAAAATGACACGTTTTGCCTCCAGCCGGATGACATGGCCTTATTAAGCTCCACTCTTGTATCAACATTGGACCAGCAGAAGAAGTTATTACGTTCCAGAGGGTCAGCGCACCGCAGCGCTAATTCGTTGACCCTGAAAGCGTCGGGGTGAAAAGTCCAAAGCCCAGCTGCTGGGCCGATAACCCGGTGAGTGTGTGTCTATGTGTGCGCAGAGCAGTATCGCACTGCGGGGGTCATTTCCTTTAGAGGCCTTTCAAACACACTGAATGTGGACCTCTAACCCAGATTGCCTTTAAATGGCCTGTACAGTAAAACCTGTTAAGGAAGGTTACAGCAGAAAAGATTGGAACCATGCGCTTTAGGTACAATGAATGATCCAGTAGGCCTAATCTTGAATATAATATCTTAATACGAGTGACAACATTCTTTTCTGCAATTGACGTTATGCCACAAATATTTTGGACAGAGCTTACATTTCACTTGTGTTTTTCTTAACTTGTAACACGAAAGAAGATATTTAGAGAAATGTCTCAGCGGATTTGTGTTCATACAATTGGTTCGGTGTTGTTATTCTTCAAAATATCTTCTTTTGTGTTCTGCAGAAGAAAGAAAGTCACACACGTTTGAAATGACACATGGGCGGATAAACGATGAAAGAAATGTTATTTTTAGATGACTATATCTTTAACTTATATGTGCTATAACCAAATATACGTGGACATTCCCTTCTAATGAACAGGTTTGACTGTTCTAGTCATTTCTGTGATCACAAATCTTAATGCCACAGTGACGTTACAATGATCAGGTCCTTCGAAAAATGCCAAAATGTCTAAAATTGTTTATTGAAAGAGTGTGTCCATAAACAGCCGCAAAACAATTTATTTTTCTGAAATTACTATTTATAAGACTCCATCCAGGGTGTATCCTGCCTTGATGCCCGATGACTCCTGAGATAGGCGCAGGCTCCCCGTGACCCGAGGTAGTTCGGATAAGCGGTAGAAAATGGATGGATGGATGGATGGACTATTTATAAGAATCATTATGTGTTTAGGTAAAGGATCAATTTTGTTTCATTTTGTGTAATACTAATAATATTTCTACCAAATTTCAAATACAAATAGTGTATTTATTTTCAGAATATGAAAACTTGTGAAACCGCTCAAAATAACAGAAAAGGTTGTTTGTATTTTTTCAGACCTCAAATATACTGCAAGTATTCACTTTTTACATTCTCTTTTAAGTTATAGAACAGTCATACTTCTACATGTATTAAGGTAAATACGGCCGTACTTTTGGCCACATGCTGCTGTGTATATTGAAATTTGCTAAGTTGTTTGAAAACAAATAGTTGTTTCAATGCCCATCGGTTCTTTTAGGCGATCTCCCCAAATTACTTTTAACAGTTGGAACCCAAAACCGAGACTGCACAAAATCCTCCGTCAGAGTGTCACGTGTGCAGGCCTGACTGAATGGTGTTCTCCATATTTGATCTTCCTCCTCAAGTCCAGTCCATCATCTGCCGCCCAATCACGATCGACAGCATCCATGAAACATTAATAGTGATGGAGCTTCTCCTGCGATGGACTTAATCACTTCCTTATGTTAATGCTGTTTTTTCTCAGCAACGTTTTTCCGTGCCAGGCCATTGTTACCATGCTCGAAATAATTTCCGTGTGATCACTCCCCTAGAAATCCAAATGTGAATAATTATTCCCTAATTAAGAGGAGCGGGGCCGGCTCCTGGAGGTAAGGCTGCATTCATTTGAATGTTTTTACAGCTCTTTAATTGGGATAAGGGCAGTTACTGATGAGGGTCCCGCGCACAAGCAGAGAGAAGACCCGGCTCCAGCGCTCCGCCACTCAAGGTCAGCGCGCCGAGTCCTGTAGCTCCCGCAGAGCCCTGCATTGTTGGCGGAGCATGCATCTATCATCTTGACAAGCATGTGCTCTCACGTCTTCAATTATTAATTGCATTAAATACATTTTTTGAATCCGGGATGGAGGTGTGTTTCCAGGAGAGTGGCCTTTAACATCGCCGGGTGCTGTATTTTCCTCCTCCGCGCGTTTGGGAAGTGTAAACAGCGAAAAAGGCCAAGGTGAGGAACGCGCTTTAAAGGGAAGCCGGTAGGAGTTAGGTATACGGTCCTGCCTTGTTCTTACAGTGTGTGTGTTATGTAACGGAGGTGTTGGGTTGAGGTCGTTGGATGAGAGAGACGAGGCTGGAGGAGAGAGAGGAATCGCCTCAAGCTACCAAAGGAAGGACAGAGAAAAATTTAACCATTGCTTCTCTGTTTTGGAAATATATTAGCACTCGGATGTTTGGTGAAGTGGGTTAGAGATAAATTTGGGATCGATTGAAAAACAGCATCCCATCTACAAAAAAGTTTTGTGATTAAAAATGCATCTCGGCATAAGACAACAAACTTAAAAGCTCTATTGGCCTTTTTCGTGCCCTCATGAACCCATGCCATTCGTTGAGCGGTTTTTAGAGCACCAAAGAAGAGTCTCGTGGGTGTCAGACTACCCAACATAAATACTTTCTTTTTCAAGGTTTCTCATTTTTGTAAATGTGTACATTGCATTTGTTTAACTTGACATGCTTTTGCTCGTGTGGGGGTTCGGTTTAGCTTTGGGTGTGCCTTAATTCTAATAATCGTACGATTCATTTCGTACACATTCGTGTGATATTGCTAACCTCTATGAGGTTTTCTGGCAATTCCATGAAATGTGGTTGGACTACCAATGTCTTGGCTATTATGCGTCTCTTCATATTAAAATGGACAGCTCACCCAAAAATATAAATTGTGTCATTTGAATGTGACCCTTTCTTCAGTAGAACACAAAATAAGATATTTTGAGAAACGTCTCTGTGGTTTTGTGTTTATACAGTGGAAGTCAATGGGGGCCAGTGTTGCTTGATCTTCAACGTTCTTCAAAATATCTTCTTTGGTGTTCTGCAAAGAAAGTCATACAGGTTTGAAATGTCATTTGAGGATGAGTAAATGATACAGCAACTATTTATTTTCAGTTAAACTAAACCCTGTTTTAAGCGCCAGACAGTTCACAAGGCCATTGTACATCCACTTTCCGTTGTAACCGTATGCTGATTTTAGTCGAGTGTTCCCAATAGGCCTCAATCGGCGTGCGTTTGTGCCCGAGTGGCATGATGTATAGGGGGTCTCCTTCCTGCGGAGAATCACCGCCTGCCACTTACCCTGATTAAAACTCCTGCTGCTCCGTATAAAGCCAGCGTCACCCCGCGCTCCAGACAAATGGAGCACGAGGGGAGCAGGACATTTTTCAGACGCCATCTTTCCCCGCCGAGCGCTTCTCTACCGTCTTGGCTCTCCATAATACTTCTGAATTAATTAGGAGTTTTGGTAAATGATGTAAAGTGCCTCTAATTTTTTATGTCTGCCAGAAGAACAATTAGACCATTAGCTGTAATAGATGACCCGACCGAGTCCACGCGCCTGTTGCCGATTTCCAAAGCACATTATTTCTGACGTGCCAAAACAAATAGCAGCCGGATTGGACTGTTGCGTGCATCTCCATGGCAAATGATGCCATTTTCGAAACGCTTTTCCTCTTTTCCCATCCTTGTTTGGACCAGAGGCCCGATCCCTGGTTGCGAGACCTCATTAGAACAGGTACGCTCTCTGTTCACTTCATCATCCTTCAGTCGAATCATAATTTACATGGAAGTGCGCGTCGCGGTTTCTCCGGCGCGGAGTCGCCCACAACCGCATGAGGCGGAGTCAGAGAGAGATAGAACGCTCAAAGAGGCCGTTCGGCACTTTGGATGAAATTTTTGCCTCTCGACACCTGTCAAATCTCCCGGTGAAGGCGAGAGGTAGAGGAGGGGGTGAGAGAGTGTAGAGGAGGGACCCGAGGTGCAAAAAATAGTATTTCCACCCTGATAAATGAGTTCTATCCTGACTGCATATGGTATATGTTTTAAAGTGTCTCCCCCCGGCCTGTGCACACAAGAGCCATCCTTCATAATGAGCTCGGCCCCTCTCCCTCATGTGGGGGCCCCGGCGGTTGCCAGGCAGCTGCCAGTACAGTCGCACCCCGGGTCGCCACGGATACATCTGTGCGCTGTAGTCTACAGTCATTACGGGCTCTGTCGTACAACTGCTGTGATGTGGAGTCGGTGCCTAAACTCTCTGGGCTGTCATTTATTTGGGGTGTCATTCTACGCTGTTCATAAATCAAATATCACCTGCGATCAACACTACAAAAACTGTTCTGTAATAGTGTGATGTACCTCACAATATAAAAGTTAGAATATTGTCGGATTAAATGCTTTTACAAACACACCTGTGGCATTAAAATTATTATTTATATTATTGTTATTTTTGCATAATCGCGTGTTCAGTTTTAATGAGTATTTATTTATTTTATTTCTATTTTGAATTAACTTTTATATTTATATTTTTGAGTTAATTTTAGTTTAATATTAAGGTATTTTTATGTGCTTATTTTTTGTTTATCTATGTTGCTTTGAACTTTAAATGCATTTGTTTTCAATTCAGTTTTAGTTAATAGGTGTAATGCCTCCATATAAACTTTTTTATTTATTTTATCGGCTGCGGTAATATTTCACATTTATGTTTATAAAACAATGTTAAGACCGATATTTTAAAAGTACTTACTTAAACGTATACTTACCTTGCACAAAACATCCTACGGAGAAAGTGTACATTTGTCTACACTTTTTTTTGTTGTTGAATAGTTTATATCAATTCATCTTTAAACTATAAATTTAAGTGTATTGAACATTAAAGCCTTTATTATATTGTCATCATTAAACCACCAGAGTAGGACCATCATTGTTTAAGGGACAGTAAAAAGAAAATTAATAAAAATGTTATTTGAATAAAGTCCTAGTCAAAATTGCTCCGTCCAAGAACTAGCCCTAGCATCCCCATGTATGTGCGTGTGTGTCTGCACATGTATGTGTGGACCACATGACCCAGAAAGAAGACGGGGTGTCAGGCGTGCACGCAGCCTCTCCTGTCACCAAATGATGTTATGTGGGTCAGCATTTATTACAGAGTTATTTGTCATTCTCGTCTTGAACAGGCAGGAGTGTGAAGTCTTCTCCAGCCAGACCCATTATTTCCTTCGCGGGAATTCGTCAACCTCTTTGTTATCTAAAGATCCGGCGAATCTGTATGGCGCTCACCTCTCTGCTCTCAAACTTTCACCCGTCTGCTGTTTTTCTCTTCGTGAGGTGATTTTCATCTCTTGTTATGTTCGTCCCGGTAGACCGAGATTGAATAAGATCCACTGTATTGACTGTGACTGATTTTGTGTTTTGCTGTGTGAAAATGGCTCTTGTAATTAAAACCTGTGTTAGGTTAGAAGTTTTTAGTGTCTGGTAAATGACTAAATGTAAATACATCTGTGAATACAACAGCATCACCGAGGAAGGGTTTGCATGGACACATCATTGTTTTTGCATCATTTCCACATAAAAAATTCAGAGTTCTTGAAGTTTTTTTAATGTTTTTGTTTAGTTTCCTGACAGATGACAGAGTAACCGAGTTCACTTAATCCTAACCAACCTGAAATAAGAGTTCCATCATGCGAGTATATTTATTAATATGTTACATATTTTTATAAAATACCATGTAATCTATATATTTCCTAATGTCCTGTTGTCTGATGCTGCTTTTCAACATTACAACATTTTCAAAGCATTATAGAAATAAAAAAGATATCACATCATCCTTGATATGAAATGGAATTCCTTTTTCAATGTACTGATACAATGTATATAGCTGCGTGCTAGATATATATTTTTTCATTTATTGTGTTATTTTCCTTTAATTACATTATAAAGATGCAAATACTGTATATAGTCTTAACCTTCTTAATACTCTGATAAAGATCTCATCAAACGTGCCATCTCCCTCTATTTTTCTGTCCCCATGCTTGCGAAATATAAACATCCACAAGGAAAACTGAATTTATTTTCATTACATTTCCTCATGTAACAAATTACATGGCATTTGTAATGACAAACAGCAGGTCTTAAAATAGAGTTTGAGTCCAAATGAATCCAGGCCAGGCATTGGTGATGGCAGAATAATCAGCTACCCCATACTCCCCTGTGCTTAATAGAGACAGCTGCTCAGAATTTAAAGGACAACAGCGAGAGAGAAGTCTTAATTACTGGACAGAAGTTCGCCAATAATGAATTTTTTATTTCAGGCTCTTGGTTTGCTGCCGGTGAATTATGCCACAGAAAGGACGAGGCCGTGAATCATCGTGTCCAGGTAAATGCCAGGATGATGATATAATTGGTTGCCGCCGAGAGAAGAGCAACCTGGGTAAAATGTTAGGCAGGTGAGGGTGTGAGCTCTGCAATTCATTACACGCAAATATGACTGACTCCGATTATTCATCATTCCTTAGACTCTCTCTCTCTCTCTCTCTGTTTCCATCTCTCTCTGTCACTAATGAGGTAGTGTAAAGAATCTTGGAGTGGGAAAGGGGGCCTTCTATAGATTTAAATATGGAAAAATGTGGTAAATACCTCACTCTTATTGGTAACTGAAAACATAATACATTTAGCCAACTTAAATTTCTAATGTAGGTTTATACATAATGGGATACTTGTCACACTTCAGTTAATGTTTCTCAGTGTTGTTTTACTTTATTTTAGTTAATTGTATCATTTAACTACAATTATTTTTTAGAATGTGTTCACAGATATTGCTCAGGAATGAAGATGGAGCTCATTAAACACACCTCGACCTTTTGTAGTCAAACACATATGGGGTAAGTTGTCGCATGCCATTAAACAGACAATTAAATGGTTTTAAACAAAACGTAAGCGTAAAATCATATTGAAACGCAAAACCTCATTTAAGATAGTAACTGTAAAAGGTCACACAAAAATCTGTTTTGGCCATCAGAAGTTCAAATGAATAAAACGTTAAAACAAATACTGCATATAATGTGACAACTTCCCCCAACTTGACATTTATGAAAACAATAATTGCCCTAAAAAAGTGTTCAATTAAATGGTTTTTTGCTCTCATTTACAATATCTTTAGTTTCTATAATTTTCTTTTTTCAAAAGAAAGATGTGCTCATCTTTAGATGAACAAAACATTCTGAACAAAACCAAAAAATAAGAGTAGATAGAGAGTGAAAGAGAGACTTGCAGTGCTCACTAAAACAGACATCATTAAGCAGGGTGGCCTGACTATTTCATGCACTGAAAAATTTATGAATGTGGACACAGAGGTCATGAGGACACAGCTACCATTAAACCAGCCCAGCACCCCCTTTACACAAGCATCTCCTCCAGCACCACAACCTCACCCCGACATCTCATTCTGCTGCTTAGCTCCACGTTATTAAACATCATTTATTCTAGCAACATTTTATTATTACAATTTAATTCTTTAACCCTTGTGTGGTGATCATATTTTTGTTACTCAGCAATGTTGGTGGATCTAGTGTACTCGCTGCAGTTTTGGGTTTTAAATTCAACACAATCAAACACTATGTCCAAATAATTAAAAGGTGTTTACAAGCAATCTACAGAGCATATATGGTTGATATTTGCCCTGTACCTTTGTTAGATCTTATTTATGAACTGAAGTTCTCCACATTTTTGGTCCCACAGACCCAAACAGCATACAAGGGTTAAATAAATTATGCTTCAGTGCTAATGTTAAGAGTACTGTAGGTTATGAGCTTTGGCTTTTTGGGGGTGAAATGTTGAACTGAACTGGTTGTGTTGTGTTTTGTGTATCTTGTTTAAAATAAACACAGTATTTTTGTTCAAATGTGTGAAAGACAGGTGTGTAATATAGTATCTTTGACTAATAATTGGTATTTTCTTAAGGTTATAGGTGGCATCTTATTTTCATCACCCATACTTTGTCCAAAATGTCTTGCATCTTAGATGATGCAAGAAAAACAGACCAATCACAATGCAGTATGCAAATAACAGTGAGAGAGCGGACCAATCCCAATTTCATATGCTGATAGTGAAATGACATCATCTTTGCTATTTATTACCCTTAACATTGTACTAGTGTTATCATAACGTAACATATTTTAATGTGTAACAAGTGTTTATAATAAATATATAATATAATAAAAAAGTTAAACTTTGTGTATATGACTCTTTTATCAGTGCACCACAAAAGAAGATATTTAGAAAAATGTCTCTTGTGGGTTTTTCTCCCACATACAATTGCAGTAAACATGTTGTTTGTTTATCAACAGTCTTCAAAATTTCTTCTTTTGCATTCTGTTGAATAAAGAAAGCCGTGCAGGTTTGCAATGACACGAAGGTAAATGATGATAAATGATAGGAGAGTTTTCATTTTTTGGGTGAACCGTCCCTTTGAATTTGCTGTGTAAACAAGAAGCGGTCTTGTAGTTATTAGGAAACAAGTACACTATCTCTATCTTCGTGCCTCCAATAAGTTCATTCAAAATTCAGCATGGTGGTGTCAATCTATAATAGAATGTGAACGCACACAGAATTATTTGGTAATATACAGGTCGAGTCAATTTGAGAAAGTATTAAGTGAGATTTAGCCGTGTTCCAGACATCTTAAAGATCAGGAAGAGAGAGCATTAAAGTTAATAGGACAGTGAGCAAGCACGCCAACGTGAGGAGATCCACTCTCACGCTTCAGCGGCCTCAACCCGCCGACATATTTTAGGTCAATTATTTGACGGCTCGGGCTCTCCTGCATTATTTAAGCGTGTCATCAGCCGCGTGCTTTATCTGTGTCCTTTGCAGCGGATATCACTGATCTATTAACAATTACTTTAGCCTTGCCACTCTTGCACACTATAATTTATCAACCATTAAAAATTGATCAATATTAAAATTTAGCATTTCGCTTTCAGAGTGGCGCCCGCGCATCCGAGTGGAATAAAACGCAAAGTCTCTGAAATATTTACATGAGAAAACTTGATAAGGTTTAATGCTGCTCTCCATCTCTCTCCCGGGGGACGTGCCGCGACCGTGGTGGTGTTACGTCGAGACTCGGGTTTGTTCCTTTTGGGGGGTTTTCAGACTGCTCGTGCTGCCCATCCTGACAGAGCTTGATAACATCATGTTTCTGGATTCCAGCGAAAGGCCTTCGGTAGTCCGCAGTGATCATGAAAGTGCATATCATTGGATCTCCAAAAAAAATTGAGATTTATGAATATTTGTATTGTGATTTGGAATCCCTTACGAAAATAGAGCATGTTTTTCTGATACAAGTCAATGTTTTTTTTGTTGCATTTATTAGTTTGGGCAAAACCATGATTTTAGTTACCATCGTTTACTATGGTTTTTACAAAAAACATGATTTTCAAAAGCATGGTTAGTTATTTTGTGATAACCCTTGTTTTACAGTAACCATGTTTTGGGGTTTTAACTGTTGTAAAACCATGGTAAATTTTCATAAGGTACCATTTTTTCTCTTTCATATCCTAAACATTTGAGAATGTTCAGAATGATAATCCTCGTCACGTTAAATGAAATTGTTTTCCAGATGCTCAAACTCCACACGTGTGAAGTCTAATATTATGCATCTTCCAGTATTAAACATAAATGTTTGATGTAAATGATGTAAAAATAACTTGCACTTAGGATGTGACTTCATCTTTGACATTAAACACAGTCTCATTTTCACCGGCTTTGAGAAAAAAGACTTTTGAAGGGTCTGCATATCCTTCTTTAATATGTTAAACAGATAAAGACGAGCAGATTTATCTCACTCTCAAAATCTCATTACAGGACTCATCTTCACCTTACCCACATCTCATTTCAGAAGAGTTTTTCAACACAACAATGTCAGAAAGGAGAGGAAACCGTTGCGGTGTGTGTCGATTTTAATCTCCATCTTCTGGGACCTGGCGCGAGATTTCTATGTTCTTCTGCAATTTACATGTTAAATTCGGTAAGCCCTAGGTAGTTCAGACGTTTGTGCGGGAACAGTGGGCGGTGTAATTTTCAAACGTTCAATGAATAATTTCATCTCAATTAGAAAATCAGGGCAACACAAATCTGCCCTTTAGCCCAAAACTACTGTTTCCACTTACTGTTTGCGTCAAACCCCATCTGACGCCAACACGTGGAATATAGAGAAAATGTTTGGAGTTAATTAAATGGTGGCAAAACATAGGAAAAAAAATAGATCTCTTTAATATCTGTCCTATAGATGACCGTGATATTAAATGAAGAGCAAATGAAGACTTCTCGGTTTCTCAGGAGCTTGTCTTTAGGGTTTCTCAACAGTGTCAGACCCAGTTTTCCAAATGTTTTTGAACAAACCAAGTGTTTTTGCTCAGATGTTGCTCTTGCATAGATCAAGAGATTTGAGTCTCAGTTCTGCTCATATCAACTCTATCTCAGATGTTTCTCCTAAAGTTGCTAGCATCACGGAGGTAAAAAATGTGTGGATTATATACACTGCGAGTGTTTATTTGACATGTTTTAAAACTGCATTTTAAAGTTGAAACGCACAAAGAGTATTCAGGTGTAAAATGAATTGTAGAGGTAAAATAATCTGAATTTGAGTAATTTTTTGAGAAATGTTTGAGTTCATACTGAGATATTCAATAATATTGACTTTTGAATGCAGATTTGACAAATCTGAGCTCAGTTTGAGACATCTATTCTGAAACTCTGATGAAAGTGACATTTGTGAGATTTGTCTGGCCCTTTTTCTCAGGAGAAATATTTGAGTCGCAGATGAGACTTTAGCAAAATGTGTCTTTAATCTCATTGATGTATTTGCGATAGAATGAAGATCTCATCTGTTATTTTTTTTCATATGTGCACTGTAAAACTTTGCTGTAGTTTTTTCAGAAGGTTTGCCAGTAATTTACTGTAGATTTTATTTCTACTTAATATACTTTCCAATTAGTCATATTTTCAATGATTAACATAAAAAACACTTTTGACATTCAAAAATGCTTAGGAAGAATGTCATTTTTTGCAGTGTTGCTGTGCTAATGTCAGTCTCTTCTTGCTTATCTGCTCTTGTTTTCTTTAAAAGTATTTACAAATTCTTCAATTACGATACATTTACACAATAAGAAAAGTGAGCCAAGATATTAAGTCTTCTTTAATGAAAGAATAATATATAAACCAGGTAAGTTCATGCTTAATCAAAATTGTACATTAAATCTATAGTAAATTACTGGAAAACCTGCCTCGAAATTTCAGCAAAGTTTTACAGTGTGAATTATCTGAAATATCATACAGGCAAAAAGTTTCATTTTACTTTTTAGTTTTTAATCATTCTTTTGTTTTTAAACACGTGTAGATAATGTAACCAGTTCTGTTCTACAGGACTGAAAACCACATCATAAGTAAATAATGAGTAAAAGAGTAAATAATGAACACATTTTAATTTGTGAGTGAACTATTCCTTTTTAAATATCTCATTTTAAAGAGACATAGGCAGTGTGACTACAAAATGAAACCCAATACTTCGGATATGTTTTACAATAACAGATCTACAGATGAGTGGTTATGAAGGCTGTTTTAATCTCTCTCATCTTGATTAATAATTCAACATGCTCTTTCTCTTTTGGAATCATTAAGGCCAAACGCTGAGAGTATATAAACAGAACAGATGGCTTGAAAGTCAATAAATGAGCGTGAATCTTGACTTCATGTCGGCCACATTCGTTATAAACAAACTTGTGTTTTTAACTCGCTGGAACCTTGTGTCTTAAAACAATGTGTCTGAGCTTATTCTCTCAAATCCTTCCATTGTTCATTGAAATACTTATTTAATAATTGTGATTATCTGAGGTTAACAATGCAATGCATTAGTCTATGATCTGGTTTAAGTTTTTCTGCAATA
Source organism: Triplophysa dalaica (assembly GCF_015846415.1). Lineage (NCBI taxonomy): Eukaryota > Metazoa > Chordata > Actinopteri > Cypriniformes > Nemacheilidae > Triplophysa > Triplophysa dalaica. The sequence continues at coordinate 20,234,372 of NC_079558.1, forward strand.
TGTAGTTTGACACTTCAAATGTGTGGAGTCTTGTCTGATTGTGTTAATTGCACAAATATGATCATTTAAACACTTCTTAATGTTTTCAGTGTGGCGGTCTGGATGTTTATTTTCAATCCGAGAAAAGATGAAAAAAAGAAAGAAATGCAATTAATTTAATTGCATCAGGGCCTCATGTTTTTATTGATCGTAGGAAAATGGCTTGCATGTGAGGGGTGAGTACAGCTTGATAAGTGGCAAACCATTATTTTCCCTTCGCCCTAAAACCCCTTTGAGGCAACAATACTTCATCTTATCACGGGTCTGGTGCAGGGATGCTAAAATCTGACACAGCACTCAGTTCGAGGTCAGTGAATGTTTTCCTCATCGCAGGACCATCCGCACTGTGCCGGTTATGCAATTACGTGGATTTCGGGGTTTCATTTATTCGTTTAGTTTTCGATATTTGAATCATTTTCTCACTTATATAAATTGTTTTGCTTTGGTTGGGTTGACGTGAATTCACAAAGTTTAATTTTAATGTGTTTGTGGGGAACTAAAGAAAAACATCTGTGTTTTCCTCTGAGTGCAGTGTGTTATCATAGGAGGTTGAATCTCATGGCCAGGTCACATTTCACCCGAACATCAAGAAATGTTGTAATGCAAAAACAGAAATGAGGCCCGTTTGAGGATCATTTTTGCATGTTCGTGATAATGAAGTGCATTTTCCCACCCAGATCTCATTACGGTAATGCAAACAAAATGATGCCATGTTATTGAAATTGTGAAGAATTTGTATATGGTTGTATTTGTATTTAATATACTAGACTAAGCAAAGTAATGTCTTACAGTAATGAGATTCTAACGGTAATCTTCTTTGACAACAATGGAGAGTTTAAAACCTCAAAAGTACCGTAAAATGTTCGGATCCATTATGGTAGTGATAATTAGGACAAAATGTGTGTGATTATAATTAAAATAATGCAAAAACTGTTTTAAACCAGGCTTTGTTTTCTTTATGTAAAATATACATTCTCTTTTAATACTTTTGGTATACTGTGATTATGACTTGACAGATTCACTGGACGTTGATTCCTCCTGGCTCTCGTTTTGTCACACGAATGATTTCTCTCTGGCAAACTATGAAATCAGCTATGGAACGCCGTTAACAACTGGCCAGAGACATCAGCGTGTCTTAATTTTCCTCCCAACACAGCGAATCCATCCAAACAAAGCAAGAGATCAGGCTAATCTATGTGCTGGGATATTTTTGCCTCCCTCTCCAGAAAATGTGCAATTTGGTCAGGCAGGAAAAAGAGAGGGAGAGAGGAGAGGGGAAAAAATTGAGCAGACCCTTCCAAGCAATAAATCATTGGATTGCTGGTGACACTCATACAATACGGATATAGTGTTAACTGCAGAAGTGAGACAGGCCTCCTTGCCCCACTGGGGTGACCTTGCCTGGCTGCCGTAATCTATCATTCTGACACCGGACACACTGGTTTTGTTTAATATTACACTATTGGCATATACAGTAAACACAATGCAAAGGAAATTTAGACACAGGCATGAGGTGAAACAAGAGGAGGTACACGTGTATACACAATCAGAGAGGCATTGTGTTGTCAAGCCAGCGCTAACTTTATTTCCCAGGGTTTTGCTGTGGCTGTTCTTACGGTTCTGTGTTTCTAAACCTGCTAGCTTTTTCGTGATATTGCTTTGCATTGCTGTTATAAAAATACATATATTGTTAATGACTAATGCGCATATGCTATATAATGTGGTTGTTTAGGAGAAAAGAGTTGCATGTCTTAAATGAAATCTTTTACATTTTAGGGACAGAAACATAGTCGGTGAAGATCTGGTCTGACACCGAGGGTCCATAAATAATGTATTTTAGGGTTGACCATTCATTCTTCATGTCACACAAATAAATTATTGTTACTCACAATTTGACAGTCACGTGCAGTCCGCCCCTCGATGCTCAGGGGCAGTTTGTGTCGAGGCTGCGGGTGTGAATAAACAGTTTGATTCTCATAAAACTCACCTTCACCAGATTCATAGCAGCTGAAGCGTCACGCCCACCTGCCCCTTAGATTCTGAAACAATCGGATGCAAAATTAAACTTGAACAAATATTTTTTGTATTGTTGCACAGTCATTGTTATAAGTGTTTGTCTGAAACTGTGGCTGAAATTATGATTATGAAGTCAAGTCATGTGTTCCACAGAATTACATTCAATTTAAAGTAAAAATTTATGTTTTTTTATCTACCTACATTTTTCTGTAAAAGAAAATGTCAAAATTGCATTTTTTGGTTTATTGTGTTGTATTTGATGTTTTTTTTTGCAATCCCATGCATATGTCAACCTTACAATGATAAAATCACATGATTACAAATGTTTATACATTAGTTCAGATATCAATATTTGGTAAAGATACCCATGTGAAGTCTCTCATAAAGTAAAAAAAAAGTGTTTTCTTTAGTAAGGTAAGTGAATTATCATCCATGACAGCACGTAATCCTCATTAATGGGCACATAAAAAGATTAAACATTAAAACAAGTTTAATTTTGCTTTACTGTAAAAGCCATTATACATTTTAATTCTGAGAAATCCCACAAAGTGTGTTGTCTCTCAGAAATCGTCCATCATCTTTATTATATCCATAACGCATGAATATTTCTCTCTTTTTAAATAGAAAACTTGTGCATAAACTTGGGGTTGGGGTTTTATAAATTACAAACAGATGATTGTATATATTTGTTATATATACATTCTCTGAAAATGTCACATCTCCGCTGGATTGCCCTTTTGTACTAGATGGAATTCATGTTTGATGATGTAATTTTGGATTATGTGAGGCACCTTAAAATGCATTTTATTTAAGATTCCTCATCGAAATTCCTATAAATGTGTCCAGTTCTTCTATGCTATCACATCTCTCAAAGCTATTAAATAGTAATAAAGTGTTGTTTCCTCCCTAAGGTTCTTTCTTTGGTATCAAGCACTGCTGGCCCTTTAAAAATTGAATTGTGAAAAAACGGTTTTGTTTCCATAAACAGAAGTTATTACTGCTAACACACCTTTTCTCTATTTACCTGTTTTCAGGTTTCATAGCATGTGTGTGTGTGTGAGATGATAAAGCACGTACGCTCTCCTCTCAGCGAGGGGCTCAGGTACGGCCCTCAGAGAACACGCCGGATAAAGACGACGTTCACGCCGGCGAGGCGGCTCCGCCACCGTGACACAAACACATCTGAGCAGCATTCCGAGGTGTGACTCAACACCCAAAACAGTCTCTTTTATCCAAACGAGAACGGGCAGCTTTGGCACGGAGGCTGAGGTGTGATTTTCCCATGTAAATGGAGGTCATCGCCGTGCTTGCAGTCTGCGGCCAGCGTGCCGTAGCTGTTTTTGTTTTGTGTGATTATGTAGTACCCGCTGGAAAGTTGCTTATTTCTGTGTGTAAATTGGATGTAGTATTTTGCGGAATGGCGCCCCAGGCGTTGTGTGAGGTATTGATTGAGCTGGATTCAAGAAGATACACAAGAGGATTCTGGAAAGGGGTAATGTAAAAAAAGTAAGAAAACAGAGCAACTAAAAATCCATTCGGAGTAGTGAAGAAAATTACTAAACATAGCAAAGTATGGCATGGCAAACAGACAAATATGGATGGATGGATGGACAGATGGACGGATGAATGAATGAATGGGTCTGTGGGTGGGTGGGTATTGAATGGATGGATGGCTGGGTGGTTAATGGATGGATGGATGGATGGATGGGTTGGTATTTGATTGATGGATAGATAGATAGATAGAGATATAGATGGATAGATAGAGTTATAAATGGATGGGTAGAGATAGATGGAGAAATGTAGCGATGGATAGACTTAGAGATTTGGAGAGAGAGAGATAAAGAGGTGAATGAATGGATGGATGATAGATAGAAAGACTGAGAAAGAGATGTAGAGAGAAAGATAGAGAGATGGATGGTGGATAGAGCTATGGATGGATGGATAGAGCTATAGATGGAGAGATAGATATATAGAAACATGTAGGGATGGATGGATGGACAGACGGACGGAGGAGGACGGATGGATGGAGAGAGATATAAATGGATGGATCATTGCAGTTTGTGGTGATATGAAGTTGTGCAGTAATTAATAACTTGAATGACTTCACAGACACTCGACAGAATCAGAACCAGAATCAATACATTTATTTAGATTTCGGTCCCTAACGTACACAGACACAACAGTTTCATTTGTATTTTATAGGTTCTTAACCCACTCACACTAGAAGCTCAGTGTGTTATAAGGGTCTGTGTTGTGCTGACCAAACGTGCTAAAAATTCCCATGTTGGGCTGTTGTATATTACGTCTGGTTCTGGAGAGGGCATCACTTTTCATCGCCGTAAGTGCTGTTGACAAGCCAATTGAATAAAATCTTGCATGCATGTGCACATTTTCAAACATAAATGTTTATTTTGTCTCAATTGTTCCTGCTCGTACTCTCTCTCTCTCTCTGTTGTGCAAAGACGTATCGATTCGGCCGTGAATCTATAACACCAATGAACTTGATGGAGTTCCTGACAACCACAAGTGCGGACGCGTTTGTGGTCGCGTTATTTCTCTCGTGAGGAAACGGGCGAGTCGCGAATCCAATATATACAGCGACGGCCCTCACTGTACTCGCCGTAACACTGCCAGGCTCGACTTTAACTCTGCCTAGCTAGTGAGCAACATGATGAAATATGCATGAAACGGATGTCGTAAAATTGACATCTAAATGACTTTGAAAAAATAAAACTTTACCGAGTTTACCCTTTACCTCCGTCTACCTTTCTCGGTATCTTTTTTGGGGAGGGGGCCGGTAGTGGGGGGAGCAGACTTTGTTATGTGTCAAGGTGGTCTAAAGAAAGGGATGATTTTGAAAAAGAAGATCTCCTCTGGAGAGAAGACATTACTCTACCCCACCTTCATAGTGTCCTTAATACGGCGAGGTTTGCTTCTCAAAGACTGCACTACAAACGGACGCTGCAGACTTCACAGGCCGCTCATAATTGCGAGGATTCAAACAAATCCGTGTGTCAGGCAGGCACTTCAATGTGAGAGCTCAATCGCATGTCGCTTACCTTAACTGCCTTTTTTACTCCAAGAATATGGAAAAGACTATTGATCAGCTGCTCGTCCAGTCACCTGGGGTATAAACCGATGTGTGCTTGTGTGAGACGGTTCATGATCATCTGCATTACTGATGTTTGGATTTCCCATCATGCAGTTCACACACATCATCTCAGTTCAACGACAGAGGTTAATGATGGCCTGCTCGGGTCTTTCTTTTGTTTTCTCACATTTTCAGACGGTAAGACACCAAACCTCCTTATACAGGAGACATGAAGTCAATTTTTACACTTTTTTTTAGTCTTTTTTTTTTATAGATTTTTTTAAACACAATTATTATTCATTTTATTTCACACTGTCGATACTTTTTCAGCCACTATTGTGTAGATGTGCATACGTTTGACTACATTTGAAACGTCAACCCATCCGCCATGTTGGAATGGTGAACATTTCAGTTGTTCACAAATTTTTTTATGATTTGCAAAAACATTGCGTAACCTCTAAATATTCCCGAAGACAATGGGACAACCTTTCACAGGTGAGAATGTGTTGGTTTGTGCTTCTTCATTAACTCAATATTTAAAAATAAAAAGCAGTGCCGATCTAAGACGTCTGGGGCCCTTAGCAAACTTAACATAAACGTAACATGTGATGTTAAAGGGGTCGTTGGGTGTGAATACGTGTTTTTCTTTGTCTTTGGTGTATTATAAATTGCCCATGCATGTATTCGAAATGTGCAAATATATGTATACGCAAGTAAGGTGGGCGTACCTGACAGGAAAATTGCTTTGGAACTTGATGTTTCAAATATGATAAGAAACGTTAGATTTCCATCACACGCTTGCAGTATTGGACCAATCACTATGCCCTGCTTAACTGGCCAATCATAGCACACCTCACTTTTCAGAGTGGTGAGCTTTGTAAAAAATCGGCGGGAGAAAGTGGAGATACAAACATGTACGGGATGTAAAAATACAGCATTTTTTTAACTTAAATCATGTTTTACACATTGCATTACGTCTAAAACAAATGACAATATTTATTTTAGCTGTGTGATATCACCCCTTTAACTTGCTCTTGAGTGTTCATGGCTTTGACTGTTCCATTATAGCAGATGACTTGCACCTGACATGTAATGTTGCATCTACGTTAATATATCTATCAGTGTTAGATTGGACTGCTCAATTTTTCACCTACATGCGAACATCATAGTTACCCCGCAACAGGTAATTCTCTGCAAAAGTAATATGAAGTGATAATTAGTTTTATCCACATGTTTATATTTTAATGAGTGTGGTAACAGTAAGTTGATTTAATGAGGTCTTCCTCACCTATCTACACATGTACAGTATCTACATTCACACATCCCGAGAAAAACCTGTGTGATGTTAGCTAGCGGGTCAGCACATCAGAGCTCCACACACTCTTTTTCAATTACTACTAAGCTGACATTTGCCTACCCTTTATCGGAGAGATCTTTAATCAATGCCGACTTGAGAGGAACAGGGAAAGGGTGCTTTGATTTAATATCTCAAGCGTGCTAAAGGTGAACGTGGAACATTTATGATAATCTGTAATGGATGTAGGGGAGACTTTCTTCGTGTGTCAGACAAACATCTTTTGGCCTTTGCGTTCCATGTTCACCATGTTCCATAATATGAATAGTTAAACTCTGCAGATATGACATAAGTCATTGTCGGTAAAGGTAAAGTGTAATAATTTTTCAGATATCACTGACTTTAAGAGCTGTAATCCTCTTATTTGCACCATTGGAGCTTTAAAAAGGTCACACGGTATTTTTAACAGGCTTATTTTTGCAGAATTCACAAGGAATGAAGAAGCAAAAAATATGCTTTTTTTACTTAAGCTTGTTTTTATTTTCTGAAATCTGTAACTTTTTTTGTTTAAATCAAATAGTTAATTACTCTGCAAGAACTTAAAATAGAATAATGTTTTATCAGTTAAGCTATTTGGAGTCAATTTAAGTTGAATGTAATTTCACTTGTTGCGTAGTAAAGTAACCTTCAATGTAATGTTTCAAACAAAGATGGCGATAGAGAGGGAAAAGTTTTGGGTTGCCATTTTAAATAACATTTATTTTGATAATTTGCTGTTAGCTCCATAAAACCCAATCCAAGTAGTATTATGGTATATTCCACATTTATGAAAAATGAGATTTGATAGAGCAAAATGTACACCTTTTACTGAAAATCCTGCACCGTTCAACACAGAAATGTATTACGTGACATTTGAAGTGCACTTGTTATTTCTTGTCGTTTTAAAGCTTGGAAGCCCATGTCCACGGAAGAACGAAGAGCGTCAAAATCTACGGACGGTAGAAAGACATAACGTTCCAAACAACATGAGGGTAAGCGAACGAATCCCGATGACACGGTTTAACACATAAAATGCTTTCTCAACAACATCAATGACTTTTTTAATGCAGAACAAAGTTCTTATCAGATAAGCAATAGAGAGCTCTTTGTTTTGCACATCCACCTTTTAGATAATATTGCTTTTTAACTCTGTGATCATCTCCTCTGAAAGGTCATTCGCACATCACGCGTCACACAAAGGTTGAATTGTTAATAGGCCACAAACAGAGATCCATGTGTCACTTTGATCTGTGTGTTGTTTTATTACCCCACAGCAGCAGTTTTACCCTCCGTGTGACTGAGGAGTCGGTCATTCTCTGGTCACTTATTATTTTTCACACTCGACTGAATTTACAAGAAGTAAAGGGGTTTCGTTACCGGGAGTGTTATGGCTTAATTCTGTTTAATACTCTACCGGCTTGACATGAGGTGGACATGTTTATTGTTGCCCTGGCATGGCTGAATTTGTCCGACATAAGAAATAACTGCACATATTTCACGGCTGTGTTTCAACAGCACAGAGTTTGACGTAATGTGTTTTGATTCATTGTAGCGCTGAAGTCCTGCCTTCGGAAACAGTGTAGTTTTTCTTAGTCTACATGATATAAAAAGTTATTTTTCTATTGGATATTTTCCCCCCTTTTTATTTCAGTTCCCCAACTTTTTCCAGATGACATCATCAATGCCCTTTTATTTGATTGATCCATCTCCACCAACCCCATAGCTTCATTCACACAACCAATCAGAATTAATGTAAAGTGATTTTACAGCGTTATAGCAAATCCTACAAATGGCACACTAACACTTTATTTAATGTTCAAATAATATTCGTAATTGTGATTTAATTTAGCATTACTTTCACTTAACCTTTCCGGATCCACCTGTTCCAAACATTCATGAAATATGTCTTGGAAACTGTTGAGCTCTTGAAGTATATCAAGCGATGGACGTGCACCAGATTCCTCTCCTGTGGCTTCAATCCATCTTTGTAATTCAGAAAATATCTGTGAAAGTTTTCCTCCGAGCCGTCGAACTGAAATATGGGGCGGCTGATGTTTTTTTTGGACCTTGTTTTGGAAAGGATTGCACAAGACAGCTTCTCCTCTTTAAATAAAGTATAAAAGTGTCACTTTATGAGAAATTTACACCGCTGGAGTTAGCCATGGCCCATTGAAGACTATTTAATGCTGTGTGGAGCTATAGTCTTACATCATCACCATTAAGGCACACTGTATCGGAAATTAAAAAGGAATTAAAGAGGAAGTTTAATATTTGCTGCCAAATTATAATGTGCTTCAGCTCAAAGATTCAATGAGAAATGAATGTGAGGAACTAGAAACTCAATTTGTTGGTGGGACTTTACTTTCATCTTTGTTTAGCTTTTATTTTATTATTTCTGTATATTCTTTTTAAGACAATTTCTCTTGTTTTGACTTTGTTTAGGATTCATATTTTCTCCTTTCTTGTTGTTTTTGAGTTATGAATTTCAGGTAGAAAAGTTCAACCACACATTCTGTCCACATCTCCTCATTCTTTTTGTGTCACACGGATTTGGAATGGCCTGAAATAGGGGTGAGTAATATAAATGTTTCATTTATTTGTCTCAAAGCGTTTCATTTCTTTAAATGTCAAAACATCATCAAAAACTCATTTTCATCTCTCCTGTCACGCAAACATGTCTGTTTTTATCACCAATGTATTTCTTTATATGTTGTGATGAGGGAAAAAAAGCCGAAGACCAGCAATGAGTGAAATCTATCAAGTGTAAATGTGATTTTGAGTAATTGTGTTTTTATTGCTAGAAAAAGTGTCATTTAGCTGAAGAAAGCGCCCTAAAAAAAGTGCCAACCCAAATTCCCAGGACTCTTTGTTTACCCAAAGTTGCGTGATAATGCGATCAAGTGTACTATCAAAGTGTGACTAAACAGGGGGGTTGCACATATTTTCCGTGAAATTGCCTCATTATTATGTCTTGCCAATATTGAAGTTATGTATCGTTGACTGTTCATTAAATATAGCAGAAATGATCAACAGTCATTCCCCGTCGTCCTTGGGGCTCTGCTGACATCCTAATGATGTTGTTTTAATGACTGAACCCAGTCTCGGAGGAATTTACCCTAATTTAAGAGTCATCTTTGTGATGATTATTATTTCATAGCTTTCAGACATTCCAGGTACATTTCATGTTATACTGTCTAAAAGTTTGTGAAATAGTTATTTTATTTGTCCAATGTTTATTTCAAAGCCTTATTTATGAACTTTTTTGCTATTGTGAATGGAGGTTTATTTATAAACCACTTCGCAAGATGTTAACAATGATCCAGAACCACATCTTGTTTCTATTATTCTTTTTAGCTATACATGTATAGTTACATCTAAAAAAAACAAATTTAAACATTTTGATTTGATTGGTTCTTTTGGTTGTTTTTTATTTTAAAATTAAACTGGGCCTGCATTGGATCGACGTGTCTTCCAAAGTGATTTAGTGAATAGAATACAATAGAAAATAATAGAATAGAACAGAACAAAACACAATAGAATAGAAAAGAATAAAGGGTTTCTGTGGCAACAACATTAACATTATATGTGAACTTCCGGTATAGGTATCTGCAAAGAACCAATCACAGTTGGGTAGTTTTAATATAATTAAATGCAATAATATACAAAAAAAATGAATTTAAGTTAATCTTCATACAAATTAAATATAAAAGGTTAATATTATAACCGAACACAGACGGAAAGTTAATATCTGGCCAGGTGTGTACATCCGATGAAACCATCTATAGAAGAACAGAACAGAACACCCTGTAAAAAAAATTGGGCCATTAAACATGTACATTTCTGTAAAATTATGTTTTTTAAAGTGAATAGAATATTATTTTGCTTCATCACAGGTGTCAATCAGTTAAGGATAAACACACCTGTCAAATCTATTATGACCTCTATTATAATAGACTAATATTTATTCATTAGGATTTATGCATGTAATAGTTACAGTTCAAGTCTAAAACAAGTGACAAACTAATAAGGATTTTCATGTATGTTCTGTTTCTCTTAACATACGTTCACGTGACCTAAGGCCTACTGTAATAAAATGAATGAAAACTGTAGCAATAGGAATAAATCTCATCGCATTCCAGCTTTTGTTTTTCATTAATATTGCTCTGTACCTACGAATGGAATTACAAAGTAACATGGACACTAAATGTGACCCTCTTTTCACAGTGTTTATTAATCAGCGAATCCGTCACATATCATGTGGCCTGTGTCACTGGGACAGCCATATGGGTCCTTTCAGCCAAATGACTGACATAGGGGGTCTCTGTTTCCACCTTTTTACACAACTGACAAGCTTCACTGTAATTCCATATCTGAGGCTCATTAAAATGAACAGAGAAAAGCTCAGAGCCGCTCCTTTTGTTGTGAATTCCGCCTGACTGAGTGCCAAACGTTTAAAGTCAGCGTGAAAAAACCATTCAATCCGACACGTTTCGGGATAAACCACGAGAAATTTACGTCGTTCCGTTTTAGCCATCAGATGTTAATTGGAACATGAGGTGCGGATGTCACATATGCAGTCAGAAGTGATAAAGTCAAGTGGTTGAATCGGAGAAGCAGAAAAAGTTTTACGTCAGAAATCACTGGGATTTGATGTTGTGCGAAAGCCGGGGCGCAAACAATCCCGTCAGCCCGCTGATGAACCAATCTATTTAAAAACAAGAGACAATGCCTGCGTCCAAAGAGGTAGATAAAGGCGGCAATGTATGCCAGCAGCCGTTTGGAACGGCACGGTTAATGAGCTCAGAGTTAGAGGAGCAGTGAGGTGAAGAGGAGCAGTGCGCGACAGAGACCGCCAAGATGCTCCTCAGGGGGGGAACGGAGTCGGGTAAGAGGGAAGGGGGCATTTTGGAGAGACAGGGGTCAGTTGTGGTAATAGAATCCTGCCCCGCGTAGGCCCTCTTGAGCAAAGACGATAGCGGTGAGGTGAGCGGCGCTCTTCTTAGTGGCTTCGCGTGGCGGTCAGAGCCGCAAACCAGCAGGTTATGCATTTATTATTGCCATTAATGCACGCTAATGCGCCGCTGTTTATATTCATGAATACACGGTATTAATCCAGACAGGGTCACTGAGAAATAAAACACACTTCACCTTTTCAATTTGAGTTTATGTGAGTGCGTGTGCGTGAGGAAAATTAAATCACAGGAAGTTGATTTTCTCTGACGTGGGGAGTTTGAGTTCTTGATTAGATTTTAGTTTTGCATTAATCTCTTTTTTATAGTTTGCTAGGAAATGTAAGTTCAGGAAAAATATAAAATTTGCTTTCTTTGTTGACTGATTTTTGTTTTCTACTTCTGTTTAGGTACTTGGTGTACAAGCAAGATTTCAAAGATCCCCCCAAAGATTCATCATGTAGAAATGGATCTGTGAGTTTGGTAACCGTCTCTTTTTTAACATGTTAAAATAATTATTTAGTAATTATTTAATTAGTAAATTATAAAAAATAATTATTCCATGTTTTAAATGATAAAAGATTACTATAGTCTTTATCTCGATCAAGATTGATGTTCATGTACAATGTGGAAAAAGTCCCGTAAAAATCGGATAAAGAACTGGCAAAGAAATTACCAGTACATTTTCCTTTATTTTAAGGACATTATAGTTAATGCTCAAATGCAATTTAAGGCATTAAAATACAGGTAAAAAAACTGTTTAAATGAATGTGGAAAATTCCTTCATATCAAACATATTCACATCAGATTTTGTTGAGAGTGTAGTCATGATGAGCACAGTAAAATCAAATAACATTTCTATATTCTACTAATAAAATGTATGATTATTTTTTTTTAAAAAGGACTTCATGGCCAACACCCATGTTTGCTTTCCAGCCAAGTGATGAAAAATATTAGGAAGACTCAATGAGGCCGGTAAAATTGTACATTATGTCAACCGGCCAAACCCACAAATAAAATGTTTTGATAAATGACTTTGAATAGAACACACACACACACACCGGATAGTTTATACAGTAGCTTCCTGATTACATTTCAAATTGACTTTTTGGTCTGTGATCTACTGCACCGTCTTCCTTTAGATATGATACAGGAAGAGAAATTGCAGCCATATGTGAGTTTATGAACGTATACGTGAGGCTACAGTGAGACGGCGGGCTCTGTAATCGTCTCGCTCGTTCTCATTACATTCTGCATATGTTCCGACACGTCAGGCTGAAATTGATCTGTTTCCTCCGTTGAAAACGCCTGTGCCGACGTCTCAGGTGATGACACATAAACTACAATCTCGCCAAACAATAATGATGCTTATCACTCACAGTCGCCCGTTGAGCTTATGAGGAAATAAATATATATCTCTGTCCCCGGCCATTATTGGAAGTCAGAAAACATAGATCTTTTTTGTGGCTCTGATAATTCACTCCCGGCCCGGAGATGGATGACATGAAAAAGTCCATAAAGGATGTTACCTCTGGATTCCAGCCCTTGTGATTTATTTCACAGCTTCATCAAGATATTTTTGTGGGGGGAAAAACAAAGCAAATCATGGAGGCGCTTGCTCTCCACGACACACTTGGAAAGTTTCGGGGGGCTTCTATACGTTGGCACACGATGCTCTTTATCTGTGTTTGGTCTAAAGGGCTTTAATGAGTCTCAGTTAGCGGCGGGAGAGGAAGAATCTGTCTTACGTGAACTGACCTTTGTGACCATACGTGTCAGTTCGGCGCTTTAGCGGTATAATTACCCCAGCCATCAGATTGGCTCTTTGTGAAAATGACCATCCTTTTTCTTCCCTAATTTCCCGTCCAATTTAGATCAGAGCGCCGCTGCTCGACTTGTACTGTATTTTTCCTGTGTTTACTGCACATGCAAATGTAATTTATTTCCTTGTTTGTGAAGTGTGACAAAGAAATGCTGAACTCAGCGTGGAAATTAAGGGCCGATGCTTTGTGTTTTCTCTGCAATTATCCTGTGGATATTTGGCATGAATCAAAAAGCGTTTTATACATAATTGTAGCCTCCCCTATATAAGGGTCTTGCATTATTAGTATCATTTTACTTTTTTCCCAGAGGTCCACTTATAGTGTTAGTTGAGTTTTGCGCAGCAAAACAAACATAATTAAGTTTTTCATGACCACCTTTTCTTTGACCCTTACAATTTAAAGAGCCCCTTTTGTCACGCTGTGCCTTTAAGACAGCCACATAAATGCCCTTTTTGCACTTAGTTTGAATAAGGGTACTTTGTGATATGTTTACAAAACAATCTACACTTACTGTAAATGTGCCTTTATGACGAGACCAAAGCGATCGGGAACTTGATAAACAATAAACATGTTTTTTATTAACATTGTCATATCTTAAGCAGGATATGCAGATCAACGGATGCAACACAGTTTTATGAACTTTATCTTGCTTTTATTGTTTCTTCTGGTGTTAAGACATAATGAAATTTACAATTAAGTACACAAGCCATGTTTATTAACAATCTGAATGTTTTTAAAAATGGGGCTTTGATTGTTTTCATTCATTGTGCTCACCCTCATGTCAAACCTGTAGGACTTTCTGTCTAATGCAGAATACAAAATAATATTTTTTAACGAACATCCAGTGCTTGAAGTGGGAAAAAAGACATACAGGTTCTCTCTGGTGCTCGTTACCGTATGCAAATTATTAACACGTTTGAAATTTAGAGAACGAGAAAACAGTATTCGGACATTGATGGTATACAACATAATTATTTGCTAAAGGAACTATTTGGCAAAAACCTTAATTAATAATGTAAAATACAAATTTGACCAAAAAAAATAATTTGTGATTATAGTTCTGCAGTCTATTGAATTCTTCTGTTAATTCAATCCATCGTATACAGTCATATTTGTTACCCTGGATCTAAAGTAGCACGGGAACATTTTTAGTTAAAGACAAAAATACATTGTATGGGTCAAAATTAAAGATTTTTCTTTTATGCCCAAAATCATTAGGATATTAAGAAAAGATCGTGTTCAATGAATATTATTGGTAAATGTCCTACCTTAAATAAATACAAACTTGTGAGTGGATGGCCTGTTACAGTCCCTCTGTTTAATAACTTCAAAGGCAATTTTCACAATATTTAGATTTTTTGCACTCTCAGATTCCTGAGTTTTAAACGGTTGTATCTCAGCAAGATGTCGTCTTATTCTAACAACTCATGCATCAATAGAAAGCTTAAAAAAACTAAATTTCGAAAAATTGACTGGTTTTGTTGTCCAGGGTCACATTTTATGCCTTACATGCTATAAACATTTATGTTATGTTTTTAGGCATGTCAAATCGAACACGCATTACATTATGTGACAAACCACCTTTCATTTAATACTGCAGAATTCAAAAGAGAAGTATTTGGAAATCTTACAATTTGTCATTTTTATTGTAAAACCGTTAGCTTTGTAATGTTTGCCTCCTAACATCTCACATCTCACTACACAGTCACAGTCATTAGCGCCTGCATGCAGACTGTCTTCTTCCATTTGATTGGCTGAACGTTCTGTCTTCTTTACTTTTATTGGCTGAACAACTGCTTCCCTCTATAATTTGATTGATTGGAATTTCGTAAACCCTGTTTGAATGGTCAATCTGTTGAAATTGTGTAGCTCCGTGGCAAAGACACTAGACGGAAAGCCTGCAATATCTAGCGGCTAATGTTAACACCGTGGCTCTAGTGAATCACCCATATGATGACACTTTGACTTGGAGTGGCAAAGTACCGGCGATGTGAGAATTGGAGGTGCAAGAAAAGGTGAAGGTACGCTAAAGATAAAAACAAAGAAGAGCCGGTATTGGCCCATTTTAAGCACTGAGAATATCGGTAACAACACTGAACCCCATTGACTTCCATATTATGAACACAAAAGCAATGAGACATTTCTCAATCTATCTTCTTTTGTGTTCCACAGAAGAAAGAATCACAAGTTTTGACTGTCATTAAAATGAATACAATTTTTTTTTTTGATTTAATTGTTCCTTTTCATTGTGTTTTATTTTCTAATTTTAGAAATCAGCTTTTTAACACGAATTCCGAAAAGTAAATATTATAATTTTACAGTACCATAAACAGCAGAAGATAAAAGTGAATCAGTATCATGCTCTATAATGACAAAAACTAAATCTCAATCAATCGTTTGTCTAACAGGTTAGAAGCAGATAATCTCCTATATTGCTTTGCCAAGAAACAACTGCAACAAATAATTCACCATTAGACCACCAGAGAGAGAGAAGCTAAAGATTGTGAACTGTGAGGTCTGGTGCTGTGAGCTCTAATACAGCGGGTCTCGGCAGCTGACCTCTCGGGTCGACCCCGGCCTTTTTCTGTTTCCACAGGCCATTCCACAATTCTCCTGCCAACATTTAAACACTTCCTGTAAGACAGTCGGCGGCAGGAAGTAGCAAACATACACGCTGACTGGAGACGCTACAGTCGGAGCATGAAAGACCTGCTGGTGGTGAGTAATAAACAACACCTTTCATCAGCTTGTGTTTTCTTTTCTGCCTCTCTCTCTCTCTCTCTCTCTCTCTCTCTCTCCCTCTCTCCCTCTCTCCCTCTCTCTCTCTCTCTCTCTCTCTCTTTCTCTCTCTCTCTCTCTCTTTCTCTCTCTCTCTCTCTCTCTCTCTCTCCCTCTCTCTCTCTCTCTCTCTCTCTCTCTCTCGGCTGATAGCTGTGTTTGAATGGTTTGCAGTTGTGGTGCTGAAGTTCTTGCAAGTGTGTGTTATTGGAATGTGTGTGTGCTGGTGCGGATGGGGTGGCTGATGAATGAGGCGATGTGGCAGATTCACAGTGCGAATCATACTGCAGCTGTAGAGGAAACTAATGGCTAGCAGGGACCACCGAGGTCTCTGAGCTAATACCTGCTTCCTCCATCACAAAACTCCAGCTCTGACACACACACACAAAACGCACCCAATATAACCCAAACAGCAAATACACCCCATAAAATGCATCCCATGCACCCAGCACACCCAGCTCCCAATACACAATATACACCCGTGGTTGTTCACACATATGTGATCAAACATCTGCACAAACAATATTGCACAACAGTGCAAACACATGGATAGACATGCACCCACATGCATTAAAGCTGCAATATGTAACTTTTGCATTTGAATCATAAAAATTGCATGTTAGATACAGCCGCTGAAAAACGAAGAGACTTCTCCAAAATGATGTTAAGTTGTTCCGAATTCACTTTTTTAGGTATGTGTTTAAGTAAAACCACTAGGTTTGTTTTATTTTGAAAACTAGTGACAACATTTCCCCAAAACTCTAAACGAAACTTTTGTTTTTTATTTGCATTTATTTGCTGAGAAGGAAAACAAACTGAAAAAGTTTATATTCGTGTAGTATGCTTATTGACTTGTTTGCAAAACTAAATATATTTATGAGCACCGTTTTGTGTGTGTATATATACTGGACACATAGAACCATATTTTTACAATTTACATTACTACATCATGGTTAAATTATAGTAACTATTATTAAGCTATGAGGAATAATTTGTGGTTCCTCTGCTTTTTAATGCAAATACTATAGTTTAACTATGCTTACTTTAGTAACAAATATTGTTAATTTTCATAAGGGCTTTTATTGAGATATCAGCAGATCAGAGAAATACACACACAGGGATTGATAAGAAGAATTCAAATTTGAGTATTTAATTTTCGATTCCCAACCCTAATTATAAATGAATCGTTGTGAATTGAAGTGAGATTAGGACACCTTTTTTACTTGCTAAGTAACTGATTTGAATTTTATTAAGTTACGGATTGCAGCTTTATGCAAATCTGCTATTACATATACCATAGACTCCCACATTTCTACATAAATGTGTAGATCTATTTTCTAGGGGCAATTTTGTTAACACAAGCAAACAGGCGCACACACTCAGATGCACTTAGTTTGTTCAGAAGTGAAGATGGTATCAGCAGGGCTCCATTCAACGTCTCTTCGGTTTCATCTGTTCTCTACACATGTGATTTCACCTCCTCCTGTCTGTCTTCATGAGGGTTTTGTGACCGATAAAGACCTACAAACTCTTTTCTCGCGTTCGCACTCGCTCCTCGGAAAGGTTGCACGCTATTCGGAAAGTCCAAAAATAATATGCATGTGATAAGTCATTAGTCATTTTTTAATGTGCATCTGTTAACTTGACCTGCCGTATGTTAATGCATGCAACGACGGCCCCGCATATGGCTGCGTGTGCACTCCCAACTGCAGGAGTATCGAAAGCCAACAGTATCACAATTTCGCGTGCTTTGGATCGCCTTATTAATATAAGAAAATTAAGTTAACGTCACTCAAAATGCAAACGTATTAGCTTATATACATAGCCCCTCCTCTTCTGGGTTTGTGCACTCTACGGCAAGTCGGAGGCAAGCCGTGTCATCTCAAATCCATATCCAGCTTAACCTTATGGAAAAACAAAAAATGGAAAGAAATAAAAGAAAAACCTGCTGAAAAGAAATTCACATTACTAATGCAGTTTGTTCCAGTAAGCTATGTGTAAAATGTCAAATTAAGTCAAGTCAGGATTAAAGGTACCGTAGTTCCCCCCAAAACAAAATTTCTGTCATGTTTTACCAATGGTCTCGATTGACTTCCATTGTATGAAGAAAAGTAAATGCGGAAGAACGGTTTTCTGTTACTAACTTTCTTTCAAATATCTTCTTTTGTGTTTATATGGTTAACACATTATACAGTCATACAGCTTTGAAAAGTAAAGAGGGTTATTACAGAATTCTGAATATGCTTATGCGAGTCATTGCTAGTCTAGAGGTCAGCTCGGTTGGCTTGCAATCGCATGCTGTGTCTTTGACTGATTCGAGTCCCTTTTGGACCGTTGCGGAATTTACATAGTTTGTCTTCTTATGTTTATCTGTGTCACAGGGATTTTTCAATTTATATTTTAGCATTTATTTTGTGGTTAATATATAATGAAAGTCAGGAATAAGAGCTCATTTTCCACAACAAACTTACAGTATATTAAAATTTCTCAATCGCTCACGACACCGTCCAGACAGCCTCGCCATCAGCCTTTCAATAATCACCTTAACCCACATCACCTGCCCACTTACATTTCATTAGCACGCGACCATGGTGCGCTCACATTATCTACATATTTCCCTATACCTCCGTGAAGAGATTGACGCTATACCGTATGTGGAACTGACTTTCAGCCGAGTATTTAGATATAATTAATTTTACTCGACAAAGCATATGAAACAATATCATTGAAGGTGATTATTAAAAGGCTGTGGGCGAGGCTGTCTGGACGGTGTCGGGAGCTGTTGAGAAATTTAGAATCAATAAAATTAGCACCAGACGGCGCTTATTTAACGCCTGGTGGCGTTAACAAATCGCCTTTTTTAAATTAATTCGGCGATCAAAAGTACAAAAATTGTGATACTGTTGGCTTTCGATACAGGAGCTCCTGCGTGGGGCCTCATTACAGAAACTTCCCCTGCCGTCATTAACGCAGAGATGGTTTAGAGACGCTCGCGATACGCTCACACCATCAGCGGGAAGACGGGGTGACGAGACGTGCTGTCACGTCAGGCTCGTCACGCTCCAGACAGGTGGTGGAAGAGACAGTTGGAGCAATATGAGACAATAACTACTTTAGATGACATTAATCAGAGATTTCAGCACGGTTCACAACTCTCTGACACCAACATCTGCGTGTTACACGTGTACGTCTCATTTCCTGTGTGGGATTTGAGCGCAAGACCTGGATTTTATTGACTTAATGCCTAAAATTTAGTCTGACTCGACACTATCTGTCCTCGTAAATCTCTGCGACGTGTAATAAAATGAGGTCACTCACACATTTAATGTAGTATTTACTGTTGGTGAATACTAAAAGTATACTACAGTATTTGATACAGTTTATCACTTCACTATAGATAATACAAAAGAATACTGTATCATACTGTAAACTAAACATACTAAATACTATACTATACTACAGTTGACTAAAGTTTACTATAGTAAATGCCAAGGTATACTTTAGTTTTTACTAGTTTATCGCTTTATTATAGGTAATCATAGTGAATACTGTAGTTAACTTTAACAAAGTTTACTAATTACTAAATGTAGTGGAGTAGACGGGGCGAGACCGTGGTTCGAGACTGGTGAGTAATTGTGAATAAGCGCCAGCTGTGCGCACACCAGGCTCGAATCACGTAGGAGATTGGGAGCATATAAAAGGAACGAGCGACCGGTTCGTTGAAGAGAGAGGACCGGGCCCGAACATATTTTACATTTGTATTTGTATTTATATATGTAAGTTTATGTTATTTCGCCGGTTGTCCGTGAGGGGCCGCCGGCTGTTATTATTTATATTAAAACTTTGTTAAATGTTTGCCGGTTCCCGACTCCTTCCTACCCTTTTATGGAGATTTTCTACACTAAAATATACCACAGAATACTATAATTTACTGCAGTTTACCATGGTAAATTCCAAAGTTCGCAATAGTATTTAAACTGTTAATGTATAGTTAGTACAAAGCGTACAAATTACTATACTACACTACAGCATAGCACAATGTAGTTTATTATAGTAAATATTGCAGTATACCACAGAATTTTTACGGGCTGTTGGGAGCATGCCTCTCTGTATACATTTTAAATATCTCTTTAATAAAGATTTAGTTGCAATTCAACACATTTTGCAATATTTAAATACACAAAATGTGACAGCACAGAAAATGATAAAAAGTGCAGCGTTTCAATATGTGCCGTGCTGTAACCTGTAAATACAGTTAAAATAGATACAGCATAGTGATGTAGACAGACATTGTGATGTAGTGGATATTTTACAAGTGGATAATCCTAATAGCTGCAGTACTGTGAGTCTGCCAGAGTTCCAGCTCAAGTCTCCGGTTACCCGCTGGGCACTGTTTGACGATGGGCATCATGGTTTCAGATTCTGGGCTCAGGACCAGCGGCGGCTGCCAGGGCAGTTTACCCCCAACTGGACTTTAACACAGTACAGCGCTTCATACTGGGGGCAAATAACTGTCTGTACACCAGCATTGATTCATGACTTCAGCTGTGTATTATACTTCACTGCGAAGAATATTTAATGGGATAGTTCACCCAAAAATGAAAATTCTTTCATGAATTACTTACTCTCCAGTTGTTCCAAACCTGTATACATTTCTAATTTTGGTTGAACACAGAGAAAGAAAGATATTTGGATTATTATTTAGTTAATAAAGGGCCCCAGAATAGTTTGAGTGAATGTTTGTGTTAATGTTCATGTTCATGTTAATGTTTGTGTATCTGTGAGTGTTTAAGGAATGGTTTGGTGTTTTTTTAATCTGTGTGTGTTTGTGTCTGCATGCATGTTTTTTTCTGTGTGTGTGTGTCTACTTTTAAGGTGAATGTTTGTTCTGCATGTGTGTTTATATGCGTGTTTGTTTCTGTGTATGTTTCTGTGAGTGTGTGTGTGCATGTGTTTGTTTGTGTGTGTGTGTGTTTTTAGCGAGTGTTTGTGTATGTCTGCATGTTTAAAAAAGTGTTTGTGTTTCCGTGTGTGTTTAAGTGAGTGTGTTTCTGTGTACTGGTGTGTTGTCCCAGGGCCTCTCTCTCTCTCTCTCTCTCTCTCCACTCTGCCCAACATCTCTAATTGTTATTAATCTACAGCAATTAAAGTGCGCGTCTTCACTGTCACCCGTCTCCCCTCGTCTCTTTGACGAGCATGTACACGGCTGACACGCAAGGAGACACGTGCAGGAAGCGTCTCTGCGTCGCATTTCCTGCAGTAGTCGCCGCTGTACTTGCACTTAGCAGATGCAACAGCAGCCAGATAAAGCTCATATTTGAATAGGCCCTGTTATCAAATACATTCATTAGGTTACACGCTCCACTTGATTAATTATATTTAAAGAAATTGCAGCACTTTGGATCTTGCGACGCGCAGCGCTACGGCATGCCATAGATCCCTAATTTCAAGAAGAAAAAGGGTCTGAGGGCAGTTTTTTCCCTTCTCTCTCTGCCTATTCTGGACAGCCTGCGCGGGTCCCCGAGGGCCCGAACGTATTCAAATGTATCTCCATCAATGAGCACAGTAATTATGAATTCCGCACTAATTAGTGTATACACTACTTCCCTTGCATATTTGATTTCCACTGTGAGATGGTAATAAGGGAAATGCCCATTTTTGTCCTGTCTCATAAAAATTCCAGAATGGTAGAGGGGGGAGGGCAGATGGCGAGAGAGAATCGGGGGATGCATTAAAAATGAAAAGAGAGAGAGAAACTTATAATAACCCTTACAAAAATCTAACGTGGTATTACCATAAAAAATACCAGAGTAATACCATGATTCTTCGGACACCATGCTGACGCTGTGATTGTGCCAATACAATTTAAATATTATACAGTGCCTGCTTTAGGGTCAATATACCATCAAAATATAAGCTTTTGTAAAAATTTAAATGATGATATTAGACATAATCACCCTTGTGAGGTTTGTTTTGCAACATTAGAGGCTGATACGTCATACTGCTTATTATACGGTTTCTTACCTAATGAATAAATAAATGCATATAAAATATTGATTTAAGTTGAAATAATTATTTAAACATGTGAGAGGAGATGGCAGAAACATTTCATTAGCGCCGCTGTGTCAGTTGGAGAGAGCAATCGGAAATACAGTTTAGCTCCCGTCAAAAAAATTTGGCTTGCAATACAATGGCTGACCAATCAGAACTCAGCATTTCAAAGAGTATTTTCATACAACCACAATGTAACCTTACTGTTACATTAAGAATAAAAACAAGTAAATATAATGATTATAAATAAGTATATTTATTAATTGCAGTTTTCCTGTAACATGCAGTACTACGATGCCTTTCGTATTTTACCTCCTGGTATTTTTTCATTTTATTTTCCTTTTCAACAAACGTCATTGGTTTTTAAATCATGCAGCCCTGGAGCCGTGTTTCATGTACATACTTGTACAAATACATTTCTGCTTTGTCTTGCGTGTAAATGATGGCCTCCAGCTCGCTGTAAACAGATATATTTCCTTACTCGATACTTCGAAAATAAGACACGGTGACTCGCGGTAATAAAACATGGTTTCATTTTTAGTTGTAGTCAGTCTTTGCTAGTGGATCATAAATTAGGCACATAAGAACGGCTAATAAAACTCTTAAAATGCTTTGAGTGACAGACATGTGATTGTGTGGAGTGATATAGGTCTGTATTATCTCACAGCAGAGTAAAACCACAGTCCAGCCGCTGGAAATACAGTCCTGCGGCTCTTACTGCTGCTTATAACAGCACAAATCATCACCTGTCACCTGACAATACACATGCTTGTTGTGTTTCTATCTCGGTGTGTGTGTGTCCGTACATTATTTTCTTACACTCGCTTTGTCTTTTTTTTCCCTCTCTTTCCTTCTTCTTTATTTATTTTGTATTTATGCTTTTAAAAAGATTTGTTTTATTTGTGCTTTTTAATTGAATGTCTAAGTACGCATGAGGTACACATGAGGTTTACCTGTAATTGATGGCATTTTATTTTGGGAGAAGCAACATTGCAAATATTGGTAGTTAGTGTTTTTTAATGCAAAAACGTTTGCATTGTGTCTTTTCTTTGATGACTTCCTTTTTTCTTCATTTACTTGTATTTTGTGTTGCTTTTCTGTAGTTGTGTGAACATTTGATTTGAAAGATTTTTTTATTTTAGACTTTCTCTTTCTGTTCCTCTTCCTCTGTATTTGTCTCTCTCCCTCTCTACCCATTTCTTTATTTCATTTTTTTTCTTTTCTATATGTTTTATTTGTGATTAAAATCGTCTTGGTTACGTATGTAACCTCAGTTCCCTGATGGAGGGAACGAGACGTTGTGTCGAGAACGACAGATGGGGTTCGCCCTTGAGAACCAATCAACTCTGACTACTATAGAAAAGGCCAATGAAATTTGGCGAATGCAATTTGCATGCCGGGCTCCGCCCCCGGAAATCCGGTATAAAAGGAGGCCGGCGTGCAGCATTCACTTACCTTTGTTCTGAAGAGCCTGAGACCTCTCAAACTGCAGCAGAATACGATACGTGTTCGTGGCATAAGGGACACAACGTCTCGTTCCCTCCATCAGGGAACTGAGGTTACATACGTAACCAAGACGTTCCCTTTCTGTCGGTCTCTCGACGTTGTGTCGAGAACGACAGATGGGGTTGCCTATGGAAAACGCCACAACGCTGTATCGCGTCACAATCTCTAGCGAAGCGACGGTAACAAGCCTGGGCGTGTCATCTCGAAGCTTTCGTGAGACTGTAACCTTCCAGTGTGGTGGTCGGGGGGTTCCAGAGCTTTCTTGGAGAAAGATGGGTACAGCCCTGACCGGTAACTTTCACGGACGGGGCCTTAGCTCTCTATAGGCGAGAGGCCGTCCAGATCAGTTTACACCGGGTAAGCGCGACTCTTAATCAGAGAAGCGCTACAGAGGCCACCTCCTACCCGTGGGGAGGAATATGGTGGATATAGGTATGGTCTCGTCCTTGGAGGAGAACGCATGGAACGTGCGGACTGAGTAGTTAACCGCGAGGTGGAGGCCCACCTGGGGAAGCTCATGGGTTACCAGGAGTGGGAACCATTCTCATGAGGATACATCAGACGGAACAGCCCACGGAGGGGGTGTTACAGACGTCCGGTAGCACTAGGTCCGGTTAGAGCTATCTGTGATAGCTCACATGGTATCCCGGCCTAAGGGGGAAGGCTGCTCTGCCCAGCCAGCCCCCAGGGGGTGCTTGTTTGGTGATGGATGGAATGCCTATTCTTAACCAGTGTCTGGGTAAGAAGGGAGGCTGGTGAGGTACCAGTTTCTTAGCGATGTGTTCGGGTAAGAAGAAAAGGTAAATAGCACACTGACCCAACCTGTTAGAGGGTGGAAAGGTGCTTTCGCAGGCATACGCCCCCCCGGATGCCAGTCCTACATGTCGCCACGCAGGACGTGGGCTGACACCGGGTTTACGCAAAGGTTGTTAACCCTTGCGAAGGTGTTTGGGCATAGCCCAACCCGCAGCTCTACAGATGTCTGCTAGAGAGGCGCTTCTGCCAGTGTCCAGGAGGTGGCTAAACTCCGTGTGGAGTGAGCCCTCACTGCCAATGGGCATGGGAGATTCTGAGATCGGAATGCCGTCGTAACGGCGTCCACGACCCAGTGCGCCAGCCTCTGTTTGGAGACAGCCTTCCCCTTCTGCTGTCCTCCAACAGACACGGAGCTGGTCAGAGCTTCAGAGCTCTGCGTGCGGTCCAGTACGTACTGGACACAACACTAATCGGGTTGGGTCTTCCTCCCCTATGGGGAGCGCCTGCAAGTTCACCACTTGGCCCCGGAGGGAGTAGTGGGAACTTCTTGGGCACGCATCCGGGCCTGGGTCTCAAGATAACGTGAGAGTTTCCAGGGCCGAGTTTAAGGCAATCCAGGGACACGGAGGATGCTCGGTGGTCCCCTACCCTCTTGAAGGAAGTGAGCGCCGTCAGGAGGGCCGTCTTACTCTATGAGGAAGATCGGAACCTCCGAGGGGCTCTTTGGGGGGCCCTGAGGCTCCCCAGGACCACTTAGGGTCCCAAGAGGGTATGGAGCGAAGATGAGGCGGATTCCGCCCTCTCGCTGCTTAGGAACCTGGTGACCAGGTCGTGTTGCCCTAGAAACTTTCCACCGACTGAGTCGTGATGAGTGGCAATAGCGACTACATACACTTTCAGTGTGGAAGGGAGATGTTAGTCTCCAGTCTCGTGAGGAGGGGAACACAATCCTGATCAAGCACCTCAGTGGGTCTTTCTCGTTGAGAAAGACACCAGGACGAGAAGAGGCACCGTCTAGAGGCGTGTAACCGCCTAGTAGATGGGGCCCTAGCCTGGGTGATGGTCTCAGCCGTATAGGGGGAGTAGCCATCTTAGGATCTTCTCGTCCCGTCTAGAGACCAGACATGGGTGTTCCAGAGGTCTGATCTGGGATGCCAGAACGTGTCCTTCCCCTGAGAGAGCAGGTCCTCTGTCAGGGGAATGGTTCAGGGGGAGTCGCTGTCCAGAGCATCGGCTCTGAGGCCAAGTGCGGTTAGACCGGTGTGGTGTAACCAATAACACTTGGTGCTCCTGCTCCCTGACCTTGCACAGAGTCTGTACAAGAAGGCTCCTGGGGGGGGGAAGGTGTGCTTCCGCCCATCCCGCGGCCAGCTGTGCGCAAGGATATCCGTGCCGAGGGCAGGGACTATCAAGCGGGCAAATGGTGGTGTTACGGGAGGTGAACAGGTTTTACCTGGGCCTACCCGAACAGCCTCCAAATGAGCTGGACTGCACGGGGGTGGAGTCGCCACTCTCCACGAGGCATAAACTGGCGAGAAAGCACGTCGGCTGTCTAGTTCAGTTTGCCCGGGGTGTGTGGCCTGCAGGGAACGAGTCACCTGTTGACTCCACCGGAGGAGGCGTCGAGCAAGTTGTGTTTAGCTGCTGTGTGCGAACGCCACCCTGACGATCTGTATTCGCTACAGCTATAGTGCTGTCCTCGGAACAGCACGTGCATGTTTCGCACGAGAGGCCGTAGCCTGCTCAGTGCAAGTAGCATAGCCCACAACTCTTGGCAATTGATATGCCAGCGCAGGCGGGGGTTCGTCCAACACCCCACCTGCGTGCTCGTTGCACACTACACCGCACCCCTGCAGGGAGACTTCAGTCGTCACCACGACCTGCCTCATAACCTGCTCAAAGGGACCTGAGTCCGTCGAAAAAGTCATAAAGACTAGGGGTTATGGTGCGTCGGCAGCAGGGCGGCATCACCATGCGCCTGGTGCCGGTGTGCCACGCTCTCCTTGGAACTCGACTCTGAAACCAGTGTTGGAGCGGTGTCATGTGCATCAACTCGAGGGGTATTAACCCGCGAGGACGCCATGTGTCCCAGGAGCCTCTGAATTGTTTCAGGGGGACCGCTGTCTGCCTAAAATGTTCAATTCAGACAGTTCAACACTGGTTGGGCACAACTGCGGACAGGTGTGCCGACATGGTGACAGAGCTGAGTTCCATACCGAGAAAGAGGATGCTCTGCACTGGGGAGAGCTTGCCCCTCTCTTGGTTGACCTGGAGTCCCAATCGACCTAGGTGCCGGAGCACCAGGTCCCTTTGTGTACATAACAGATCTCGCGAGTGTGCTAAGATAGGCCAGTCGCTGAGATAGTTTAGTACCCGCTCGCCTTCCTCCTCTCAGGGAGAAAGGGCGGTCAGGGACAGACCGAAAGGGAGGACTCTGTACTGATATGCCCGCCTCTCGCACGCGAACCGTGGGAACGGCCGGTGTCGAGGAGGATCGAGACATGAAAGTAAGCGTCCTTCAGGTCGATTGCCACGAACCAATCCTGACACCTCATAGATGTCAGGACGCGCCTCTGTGTGAGCACCCTGAATGGCAGCTTGTGAAGGTGCTCTGTTCAGGGTACGCAGCCTTTGGGGGCAACCTGCCGTCTTTCTTGGGAACGATGAAGTGTGGGTGGTGACCCACTGAACATCTTGGTTTTGAGGGACGAACTCGATGCCTGTTTTGCCAGAAGGGTGGTGACCTCTACCCGAAGTACGGAGGCGTCCCTGCCTCTGACAGAGGGAGAGATGATGCCCCGAAACTTGGGTGAGTCTCTGGCGAACTGGATCGAGTAACCAAGACGGACCGCCCTCATTAGCCAGCGAGACAGTGTGGGCAGCTCTCGAGCTCCCAGGGACTGTGACAGGGTGACCAAGGGGACGGTCTGCTTCATCATTCCCACGGGGGGTGGTTCGTCGGCTGGCGGAGCTAACCATGTCGCGGGGAGTCCCCGGAGGGAAGGTTTTTGCTCCGCCTGCTTACCTGCCTGGCGGGACAACGGCACGCACTGTCGGTTTGAGAGTGGTGACGGCTGTCGTATGTGTACGACCTCAGGCCTCGCCAGGGTGTGAGGTCGGTTCGCCGAGCACAGTCCAGTGGAGTGTGCGATCGGCTGCAAGTAAACCCGGGGAGAACAGAAAACTCAGTGAGTAAGTGGGCGCCAAGCCCTAACAAGGGCCCGGCTTTGGTGACGAGGCAGGAGTCGTCCCGTACCGACCGATCAGAGCCGTGGCTGTGAAGGTTCGGGCCCGATGTTGTTCTCCCTGGGGTCTTCCCGTCAGTGTCCCTTCTCGCGAGGAGGTTGCTGACGGGGTGGAGGTTTCCCCCTCGACCTCTGCTTCCGGGGTGCCGCCTGTGGGGGCACAGGAACCGGAGCCGATGTCGAAAGGGTCCTGGGTTGCAGGGAAGCAGACGTCACGTGAGATCTCGGAGGCCTGTAGGCGGCCGAGTCGCGGCGTGAAAAAAAAAATGTGGTTAATTGCCACTGTCTGCTTCGCCGTCAAAAAACTGCTGAGCGCAGTCCTCGACGGTGTTACCAACAACCCACCCTGCGAGATGAGTGCATCAAGAAAGCGGACTTCCTTGCTGTCACTCTTCTGCACAAGGTATAGCCGGGGGTGTCTCTCCTGGACCACTACCGTGGACATCGTCCGACCCAGGGCCCGTGCCGCCGCCTTAGTCGCCCGTAGAGCGCTGTCAGCGGTGGCACGGAGATCCTGCATTATACCCGGGTCGGCCTTACCCTCGTGGAGCCCTCTCAACGCCCTGGCCTGGCGGACCTGCAGGATGGCCAAGGCATAGAGAGAGGAGGCAGCCTGGCCCGCAACATCGCAAGCTTTCGACACCAGTGATGCCGAAGTCTTACGTGCTTTGGACGGTAGGAGTGGTCGATCCCCCCCCAGGTGGTAGCCGTCCGCGGCACAGGTGCACTGCAGGCGGACGTTCCACCCGGGGGATCTCGACGCAGTCCTTGGCTGCCTCATCATTGAGGGAAGTAAGGGAGCCGGAGCTGGTTTCACTGGTCCGTGAGTGGAGCGTTCCAAGTTTTACACAGCTCCTCATGCACCTCCGGGAAAAACATGGCACCCGGGGTGGGCGCGGTTTGCACCGCGCACCGACCTCGGGAACCACGCATCCCCGGGTTAGCACGGATGACATCACTTCTGCTTCCTCCTGAACTCGACCGCTGGGGGTGGAGTTTGGATTCGGCAGAGTCGGATGCCAGTCTCCCTCCGATGCTGCGAGCGACATCTCATCTACGTCACACATCGTTTCCGAGTGTGTGCGTGAGGATCCGGACGGTATGCCACCGCCGGTTGGGGAACGTTCAGAAGAGCGAATCGGGGTGCGATCGGCCCGTGAGCACTTGGCTGGCGGGTTTACGTTCGCAGAGTTCCCCGTATCACTAACGCTGCTAACGTGGGTGGTCATCGGGGCCGTAGCCACAGATGTCACAGCCCGGGTAGCAGACGAAATGGTGGCTGGTTCCCGTAGGAAGACAGCCACCCGTGACCGCAACTTCTGAATGACAATCTGCCCGCAGTGCAGGCAGATGTGTCAACGAACGCTGCTTCAGTGTGCTGGACGCCCAGACACCTAATGCAGCGATCGTGTCCATCCCCCTCCTCGATGAGGGTGCCGCACCCAAGAGAACAGCGGGACATGCCGCGCTGGAGAATGCTCAGTCAGTCCTGAAAAGGACTTTTAGAAAAAATCTCTAACACCTCCGGAACCGCCGAGACGCCCAGGGGAAGGTCGCTGCAGGAAGGGACGATCCGCTGTAACACGTCGTAGCACCAGCGTGTAGTTGTAGAGGATTGAATCCTGAGTTGTACTCATGAGCGATGGCTCTGAAGAACAAAAGGTAAGTGAATGCTGCACGCCGGCCTCCTTTTATACCGGATTTCCGGGGGCGGAGCCCGGCATGCAAATTGCATTCGCCAAATTTCATTGGCCTTTTCTATAGTAGTCAGAGTTGATTGGTTCTCAAGGGCGAACCCCATCTGTCGTTCTCGACACAACGTCGAGAGACCGACAGAAAGGGAACTCCATTCTTGACTTATGATATTTATTGAAACTAAACTGGATGTATCTGTTTTTCATTTTAGTTCTGTGTTGAGTAAGCAGAGACAAAATTTAACACTCTCATGCAATGACAAACTCTCCACACTCTTAAAAATAAAGGTGCACAAAAGGTTCTTCACAGCGGTGCCATAGAAGAACCATCTTTGGTTCCACAAAGAACCATTTAGTCAAAGGTTCTTTAAAGAACCCTCTCTATCTTACCTTTTTCATATTTAAAGAACCTTTTTTGGCCACAAAGAACATTTTGTGAAACAGATAGTGTTTCCTCAAATGTTAAAGGTTCTTTCTCCTTTTGAAGCACCTTTTTAAAGATTGCAGAAAGCTTCTTCAGATGTAAAAGGTTCTTTATGGAAAAGTTTTGATCAAAAATTTTCTTCTATGGCATCTAAGAACCTTTTGAAGCACCTTTATTTTTTAAGAGTGCAGTGGGATTAAACTTCAAACAAAACATGGAAGAATGTCCAGCTCGAAACATTTCCAATCCATCTGAATAAAGCTTCTATGCTGTAACATGTTAAGAAGCTTTGACCTCACGTTTCAGCCTATGTTTTACTAAAACATCTATATTGTATATACAGTAACTCCTCTAAGGGCTTTCTCTCTTCCTCTGGGTTTATTTCCAGAGGCCGCATAAACAAAAAGTTCAACTTGAATTGATCCTATTTCCCGCGGTTATAAAATCATCTCTATTTGTAAAACCATTGACATTTTACGTTGTGACGTTTTGTCTGTGCAAACTTGGCGTTTGTGGCAAAATGTATGATTTACTTCTGTTTCTTCTGAAGGTTCTTTTCTTGTGTAAAAGTCTATTCAAGTAAAAGATTTTAAAATATCGTAATATATTGTGATATTTTTAACAGAGCTGGGTAGATTACATGGGAATTGTAATCAGCTACGGATTACAAACTACATGGCACAATTTGTAATTACGTAATCCCTTCGTTTATACAGTTCTTGTAACGTAATCGGACTTCTTTTGATTACATTTAGATTACATTTGTTTACAAGTGTCTTTTTTATCTTCACCTGGTCTATCTTTGAGTCCACTACACTTTTCTTGTTAAATTTGAAACATTAAAATTATGTTAAATTAAATGATATTAAATTATAAACGTACATGAAGTACTAGAAAAGCCTTTATTGTGAAAGACTGCAATACAACAGCACATGTAGTTACAAATAAAAACGGTTAAAGAATATATCAAATTCACCGAACCAATGTGCAGTAAATGAGTGTAACCCATTTTACTATTTACAAAGCCTTTTTACTATGTTTATTTTCTTTTTTTAGCCTAGTTGTGCAAGCACCGTCGAGCTTGTAGAGATTCTGCAAATTTATTTATTAATATATTATTAAAAATGTAACATTCTGCTTAACTTATTTATTATTATTACATATAGGAATTTATAGTCTGTATAATATGTGACCCGTGTTTCTCTCTTTTATCTCTAATGTGTGCTTCTCTGAGATAACCACGCTGTGTGTGCGTGAGTGTGTGTGTGTTGACTTGGTTTTTATATGTTAGTGGGGATTTAAGCCTGAATGCACACCAACTCATGGGGACCTGTGTCACTGTGGGGACCAAAATTGAGGTCCCCACGGGCACAAACGCGTATAAATTGTACAGACCGATAATTTTTGAATATTAAAAATGCAAAAAGTCTTCCACGATCTTTAGTTTTAGGTGTTGGGGATAAAATATACAGTTTGTACCGTATACAGCTCATTTCGCCTATGGACCGTCCCCACAGAGATAATAAAACATAACTATAATGTTTTGTTAAGATTTTTTGATCATAAGTATTACCTTTGTGAACAAAATCTTTGAAGATAGATGATATTTTGTGAATGCAGTGCAAGGACAATTCAGCAGCACAAATCTTTTTGGATTTATGATTTTTGCAGATTCGCAATGAATGTTGTGATTTACATTAATCACACAAGCCATAGTATTATTTTTGCTAGATTGTGAATACTAACACTGTTTATGAACAACATATAGCAAACATTAATGCTTGTAAACAAAAGCATGTCAGACTCGCTATCGTGGGTTGGTTTACCAAGAAAAAGTTAGATGAAATGTAATCTATGTAATGTAATCTGTCACAATGAAATAGTAACTGTACCATGATTACGAGTATATTAAAATGTAATTCAATTGCAAGTACTTGATTTTTTATTTTTGATCTGATAACATAATCCAGATTACCCACTTCTGATTGTTAATATATGATTCATGACATAATATGACATTGTTGTTATGTTTATACTTCACTCAATATTTTTCTCTCTTTTTTTTTAGGTTACTTCTCGACTTTCCTTCCTGTTTCTGGCCTCCTCGCATGATGTCATTTCCTTTTGAAGGTCCAAGATAAACATTCACTTCTGGATCACCTGGGGTAGTGCTCTGATAGACAGCTCAAGGATCCCAGTATTCCCTTACATCATTAGCAAAACCAGGCATGGCCATAATCTCATTCTCCAGACCCAGAAATGATGTGCCCTAGAAAGACAAGTTATTTTTATTGATTCATTGATTGATTTTCGCTTTATTCTCATCCCAGCGCTGTCGACACCTGAAGTTTATGTATTCAGATAACTCCTGTCTTCTGCTCTGTTTGAAACACTTTCATACTTCGGAAGAAACATGAGAAGTTTAGCGAAGGTTCTTCTCTGTGATGCCGGCGTTTGATTGACAGTATCCCAGAGATATCCTCCGTTTCCATGTGGGAGTGAGATATTTAATTGTCCGTAATTAACGTTTTGCCATAGAAAGACAGCAGACGTGCCAGATTATCTATGCACGAGACAAAGGTGATGATAAAGAAAGTTAGTCTTAATTTAGACAACACATGTCCGTGTTTGACCAATTGGGTTCAAAAGAAACCGCATCGGTTTTGGCGCCCCGTTGTGTATTAACACTTCCGCACGTGTGTTCAAACATTTTAAATGTTGATACCAAGCTGCTAAAAGATGTATGTAAACAACGTAGGGCATGTTCTCAGAGCTGTACAAATACGCTGTGTTTGTACCGTACATCTGAATTGTTGCCGTGACATTTACAGACGGTTTGTAATGTGTGACCCTCGCTTTGTGCCGTACAAGTGCTCGGGTCACGACTCCGTGGTCTGTTCTGCATGTTTGGACACTTTCTTCCCTTTCATTTGACTTTTTTCTCTTTGATAATTCTTGTTTCACACACGCTGACCTCCAAATGTATTCTATCCGAGCTCGCGAGGCCGGTTCTCTGAAGAACGTGGTTTTCCCCCTGCGACGCCCAAATGCAGATGTTCAGCCGCTCTGCCAAGAACTAGCGAGCCTTTCTCTCGCTCACCAGTCCCAGGACAGCTTCACACTGCCGTCCATACTGGCATAAACACTGTGTGTGTTTGTGTAGGTGTGTGTGTCCTCCCCACTTACCACATTATAGCAACTCACTGATGAACGATTTCAGATGTGTTCTACCTTTTTTTCTCTGCACATTTGTTTTCTTGGACTTTATTTGTTCTCTGTAACATACTTGCATACTACTGTTATATCTGTAGTAGTAGGAATTCTGTGCACAGTATTTGCATAGAATATGCTTTGTTGAAGCACATTGCATGAAATAATGCATCTCACAATGCATGTCAACTTGACCCTGTGAACCGGACATTGTTTTGCCGTGTTTAGTGTTTACGCATCTCTTTTGAAACTCATTTGACAAAAACATTTTTTTAATGCAAAATTTAATAAAAAATGTGAAATAGATATACATTTTATTTCCGTTTAAATTGTCTAGATTATTAAACATCACAGGCAGAATAAAAAAAGAAGCATTGTGATGAGTTCTTGTACAAGAAAGTAGCAAATCAGTTTGTAAAAAAATATTTTTGAATATTGCATATTCGCTCTACTTTACTTAAAAAAGAGCATGTACTGTAGTGTAAGACATGTATTGTGCAGTATTAAGTGTAAGCAGCATCTCATTCTTTTGTCTTCCCTCAAGATCACAGGCCGCTTAACCTTCGTGGATAATTACTCAAATGACAAATTGAATTTGGTTAATGGTGAGGATGTGAGTTCGGGATTTTCTCGAGAATTTCACTCCCGCGAGCGACCGCAGAGGCCGGGCTAACCAGAAACATGCTTTCTCCATCAAGCGGCGGTCTGCAGCTGGCTGTGGGATTTCTCAGCGCTGGTATTCATGCGTGGAGGTTTGTGTGTGTGGGATATTTCCTACAGTCGAAAATTAACTCCAGGTGGCCTCTATGATCAGGCCATTACTTCATGACTGTGAGCACCAGGTCAGACATTACCAAAACTGTGAAGACGTGCTGACATTAGGAACGGCTCAGAGACTGTACATTTAGTTACAGCAAAATTCAAGATTTGTTATCGGCACTACTTTACACAAATTCCCAATGTGGAAATTATTTCTATGGTTATTCTAGAATTCTTTTATCTCCAACATTAAGATAAGTGTCCTATTTTGGTGGGAACTACAGTCAGTTTTTATGTGATTTTATATATAATACACTCAAAGCATTCAATACAATGTATGATAGTGGATTCAATTTATGATGGTATTAAAATAGTTTGAAACGTATGGGAGAAAATTTTCAATTGTATTTTTATTATAACTTATAGTATGGTGCAATATCACGATATATGTGACCCTGGACAACAAAACCAGTCTTAAATAGCACGGGAACATTTTGAGTAATTGCCAAATATACAGGGTATGAGTAAAAATTTAAAGATTTTTCTTTTATGCCAAAAATCATTAGTATATTAAGCAAACATCATGTTTCATGAAGATATGTTATATATTTCCTACCGTAAATGTTTAAAAACTTTATTTTTGTGAGTGGATGGCCTGCTACAGGGCCTCAGATTAATAACTTCAAAGGTGATTTTCTCAATATTTTGCTTTTTTGCACCCTCAGATTCCAGCTTTGTAAATAGTTGTTGTTCCGCCAGATAGTGTCTTATCCTGACCAACCACATATCAATAGACAGCTTATTTCTTCAGCTTTCAGACAATGTAAAAATCTCAATTTCGAAAAAATGACCCTTAAGACTGGCTTTGTCGTCCTGTGTCACATATTGTAAAACCCCAGCTCTATATTCTTAATATTATTTAATTATATATTCAGATTTTAATTCATGATATATATCAATACATCTCAATTTAACTCAACATCAAATTGCATTTTAATGACACTTCTTTAACTTCAAATAGTTTTGTTTACATGGTGACTTTCCCTCAAACTTTTTGTTCATTTCTTTTCTCATTTTTAAACTCTCACCGATGTTCGCTCGTCTCCTTTATGAAGTCGTTCCCGCAAATCACACCCCATTGGTCATCCATCAGTCTGCGGCGATCATCAGAGACTCTCTCTCTCCCAGTAGCATTTTTCTTTCGCTCAACTATCAATCCCTCTCATTTGGCCCAAATCACCCTTCCTTCTCTTTCCGTCCGGTCGAATTGATACGTTTCACGACGCTGCCACGAGAGGAGGTAAAATATTTCCTGTCACTTCAAGTCCAGAAGGCGCGGCTGCTAAATCGTCCAGCCGAACCCAGAAATCCGTCAACCGTCGACACCCGACTGACAAAAATAATATTTGAATCGAGCAAACTGTCACGTTTTATATATCATGAAAAGTTGATTATTTCAATGTAAATGTACATTTCAAGCTATACCACATCAATGCGTATTCAAGCTATGAAATTTATTGTATCCAAATCTGACTCCTTGTGACATCGACTCTCTGTTGGTTAGGATGAGTTGTGGAGGCGGGCTTTACATATATGGACCAATCAGGTAGCAGCCTCTTGTATGAACCAATCAGAAGTCACAATCTCACGGGACGCCAAATTTACAACAACATTTGAAATAGATAGTAAACCCATCTCGACACTATTAAATCCTGTTCAGTTTCTCTCCATCTTCTTTTTTTTTAATGCAAGAACGCACCTGCCATACACATATAGGCCTACTAAACACCGAACTATACAAGGCTCCATTAGTCAACGCGGCACTATACAAAAATCCACCAACTACTCAATTGAAAAAAGTACGTTTGTGCACCTTTTTTCTGCAACATTACAGCCATTTGTTTCTGCGATTCCTCCTCAGGCCAGAGGTCAATAATGAAACAAAGTT
Source organism: Triplophysa dalaica (assembly GCF_015846415.1). NCBI lineage: Eukaryota > Metazoa > Chordata > Actinopteri > Cypriniformes > Nemacheilidae > Triplophysa > Triplophysa dalaica. Next base: position 20,269,994 of record NC_079558.1, read on the forward strand.
TGAAGTATCTGCTGGAATATTCAGATGGCAGCAGCGTGAAACACGCTTAAAGGCCTTGAGAAACACATCATTAAGTCCCCTGAAAGAAAGCGACTCTCGAATGCATAACATCCCCTTCCCTCACATCTGAACCATCATACCACATGCGATGATGTATGGATCACGCCCGTCCTCTCCTCTCCTGGCGCGTAATGGCAGAGCGAGAGAGAGTTGCCCCACGGCTAATTTGTATCATTCAGCGGAGTGACTGTTTGTCAGAGCCGAAGCTCGTCTTTTGACCTTCTATTTCTTGTGGCGGCCGACAAGTGGCTCTGCCTCTGGTAATTAGTTTTCAGCCGCTCTCGATGCGCACGTCTGAGTGTGTGTGTTTAAAGTTGAGCTTACCAGGGCTGGCCGATGCGCAGCGCTGGTTAAATATTTACCGTTCGAGGCAGATTCGCACAACTTTTTAAAATTAATGAGTGGAGAGGGCTGTTTGGACAGTGGCGGTGCTATTGAACTGTTTGTAGAGATTTTCCAGTGTGAGCTGGTGACACGCAAGTCACTCTGAATTTCCGCCTCTCTCTCTCGTTCCTCTCTCTCTCTCGCTCTAGAATTAATGGAGAAACGGACATGTGGTTTCAGCCCACGCGGCGCGCAGCCCGTTGGATGTGCTCTCTCTATATTAAACTGTATTTGCAATGGATCACTGCCATTGTGAAGTAGTTTTCTGAAGGCTTCATGCGCCACTCTGTTCAAGCATTTAGCTTCGCTTTTTTTTTCGTCCCTTTAACTTTTTTCCCCTGCCAGAGTGAAATTGCTCATGTTGATCGGCGGTTGCTCTTTTTTAGCTAAGGAGGTATAATGGAGGCCTCGGTTGTGTTATAAGGTATCGCAGAAATAAATATAGAATCATGGGTCATTGTTGACTCAAGGCTTAAATACACTACAAGACTTTTGCTCAGATTTTGCCAAGATTTGCCAAGAAGGAAAAAAAATATATGTTCCGATTTTAAAAGTCTTGAAGTGTATTCCAGCCATTAGTGATGTCATAATATAGAGGTATTGACAAAACATTGATATAAAAAACAGGATTAGCAAAACCGCGCATGTGATAATATTGTAAATAATTCTGCACTAATTTAAAGTTTAAAATTTAAAATTTATAATCTCTTGCTCTCTCTTACTTTCTCGCACAACATTAAAGGTGAAATCCAATAGATACCGCGATCATATCATCGCCCTTCATTATTTTGCCCTTGATGATCGTGTAATGAAAATCTGAAATTGTCACCGTCTGAAAGATCTATGAGATTCATTTGGTTATCATTTCTCAGATCATTTGGTCTCTGACGAAAGAAGAGGATTTTTCCTGAGGTTCTATTCTCAAGTCTCCATTCGCTCTGCGTTTAATCTCAATGCTGTAACATAACAGAACGATTTGACTGTACTTGCTTCACATCATCGTGCTTTAAAGCGCATTCCTCCTTTTTAACGGAGCTAATCTCTCCTTCCAGTCGAGTGCCAGAGATCAACATCCGGTAGATGACTTATATTTATACAAAAAAAGAAAAACAGAAAGCACGAGGGGTTGTCGAGGATGGGGGAGTTGAGAAGGGGGGCTAAAGGGATTTGCTACAGTTAATCTTTTTCCATAGAGAAGATATGTGGGCTCGAGCGTTCTGTGCTTTGTTGACAGAAGTGGGCTCCATTGTAGGGGCTCCAGAGGAGGGGGTCTTTTGAAGGGCCTGCTATCGTCCCTCCGCATGCGCGCCGCTCTCGTCCTGCAGCCAGCTGATAGGCCGGCCTCGGCACGCTGGGAAGATTGAATTGAAGTGTCACACTTGAGGCGCGCGGCGAGATCGGCCCTGCGTGAGTGCGAGGTGAAGAGGGGAGCGCGCGACGCGACGCTTCCGACTTACACGAACGCTCGCCCTCCCTCTCGCCGCTTGTATTTGACTTTGTGTGCTTGGCTGGTTTTATTATGACAAGCTGAATGCTGAGGGGGGGATTAAACTGTTAAGCAGACATCAGAGGCTGTCTAATGTTTAATGCAAGAGTGTGCGCATGTAAAAACTGATAATGAATACAAACAGGACGACATCTTATTTGCTGTGTTTTTATTAGGGTGACTGGAGAACTTGACATCCTCGGCTATCCTCTCTTAATCTCAAAAGCCCCTGTCCCACATCAAAACGCCATCCCGGTTTCCTTATTTCTGGAGTTTTCCAGAAGGGATGGCTTTAAGAGTTTGAATCTAAGATGTGACGACGTTAAAAAAAGCACAATCATTTTATGACTCTTTAATCGAGCTTTTCATTTTTGTTATAGCATGTTTTTGTGGTACTGTATCCTGTTTAGGCCAAGAACTGTAAGGTAGACTAGATCAGCAAAACTCATAGAATGGATTGAAACTGAAAGCAAATGGAGACAAACTGAAAGCTTTGATTTTTCCTGTAGCCCAGTTGTAAGAGCGAGGTTGTGGGTTCGATCCCAAGGCATTGCACATACCTATGTATAAATGTATAGGATAATGCAATGTAAGTCACTTTGAATAAAAGCGTCTGCCAAATGCATAAATTCAAATGTAAATGTTTTATATAAAACAAAATTTTGTACCGGTTCAAAACTCACGAAACAAGTTCCAAACTAAGTGCCATTTTCAAAACTAACTTCACATTTTACTTTTAACCAACAGGTCCCAAGGTGGTTTTTGTTGGATGTATGAAGTCACATCTCCTCGCATTCACACAGATGTGCGCACAGATGTCCTCTCAGAGTGTTCAGATTAAGGTGCGTTTATTTCATCACATTAAAGACGCACACGCTCCACAAACTCTGACAAGATGGAAATGTCATTTTTTCTTTATTTTGAGCCATGTTTCTATCTGCTAAATGTTTGTTTCATATTTCTTTGAAATAAACGCACGAAAAAATATGCACATTTTGAATTTGGGTTCAAGGGATAGTTCAACCGAAAATGTGCATCATTTATTCACTCTCACGTCATTCCAAGAACACGGAAGAAGTTTTTTTTTTGAGAAAAGTCTCGGTGCTTTTATCCCCTTACAATGGAAGCCAATGGGGTTCAGTGTTATTTGGTCACCAACGTTCTTCAACATATCTTCGTATGTGTTGTGCTGAAGAAAGAAAGTCCAACTTGAAATCGTTGAACCGTCCATTTAAGCATCCAAATACATAACATGGCTGCTTTGTGTCACACAATTAAAAAATAAAGACCGCCGAACTCAAGCACTCGAAATTACCAAAATGTTGATTCCTGTTATTTAGCAAATGCTCGATACTGTAGGTGGCATTCCGGCGAATGGAAAGGATGCCGTATGTTGTACTCTCGGAACAAGTAGAAGATCATCACCTATGATAATGAAGAGCAGAGAGGAGCCGCAATGGCGGATTTAAAGGTCACACGCTGACGAATAATTGCTTTTTACATCCTCCACTACGTTTAACAGACCCGAGGCTTGACCCCACTGGCAGGGGCAGTAAATATGACATCTTCACAATGCTCGCTTACATACCGACGCTGTCGGCTTATGTTAGGAGCGCATTTACTGATCTGAGGTCAGGCGGGTGCATCCGAGAGCCCCTATGAATCAAGGGAAATAATTCAGCAAGTCGAAACACAGATCATCACAGCAGGACCGACCCAAAAAGACGGGTCAATCGATTGAGAAACATATTTATTATACTATTTATATAATTAAAAAGACTTTTTGGGAGAGAATTAGTTAATCCCTAAAATATAAACTTGCTGACTTTTAGATATGCATTTCATGAGAAGAGAAATCGATGATGAGATCTGTTTTAACATCTCAGTTGTTTCAGTCTAAACAAGCGATTAAATGAGATCATATTGAGAATTTTGTTCAAGTCTCTTACTTTTTCTATTTTTTAAACATGTCTACGCTAAAAAGACTTGTAGACATGCCTAATTAAATGAAGGAACACTTTTCCACGAAATTGAATTACATTTTGAAAACAAAATCTAATTTGTTTGAAACGATTCATTATAATCTTATTGTATGAACTAATTTTTTTGTAGTCTTGATTAAATTGTTTGTTTCATACCTACACTTCAATAAAATGATATGTTCAACATTGTTTTATATTATGCATTTGTTAATATAATTAGAACATTACTTCATTTAACTTCAATAAGAAGATATTGAGTTAATAGAACTTAACAGAAATGCAAATAAAAGATTGTAACCACCCACAACCTAACCAAAGGCAACGCTTTTCTGAACAATGATAACCACAAAACTCAAAGAATATAACAAATTCTTCAAAACTTTAAACATAAATAAACATTAAATACTAACAAGTGTTTTTTTTTTTACTGAAAAAGGCAAAAAATAACACTAATTTAAGAAAATAAGTCAAAATGCGGTTACAGGCAAAGCATGATTCGAAATATAAGTTGTATGCCCAAAAATAACTATTTTATGTTAACACAACACAACTCATTTATGTACTCCCGACACGAATGGATTCCGTTATATGACTAAAAAATCTTTAAAAATTCATTGAAAAGGTTGTGTTGTTTTAACTTAAGCAAGTTAAATAAATTATACAAGCAGCAAAAATCTTTTTTGAGTGTGCATACCTTGTATGCTGTGTTATCTCGTGCAGTGCTTCAGAAAAGGTCTCTGTGATGTCTCAAACTGTGCTCAGAAATCCAAAACTCAAGAGGCTTGAACACACAAACATTTCGAGACAATGGTCTCGTCTGTTTTTATTTCTCCTATAGGGACGTGTAGAAGACACACATAAGACAAAGTGGATCCTTAAATGAGACCCGTCTCCTGAGCAATAAAAGAGCATTCTGAGAAACAACATTTTCTTTCGGGTAACCACATTACATTACGCAAACAACACAACAACACACCTTTCTCTTTGGGTCATGTCAGCGTGCTTCTCCCTAAACCACATGTGCCACCAAAGACCCAAACATAACAAAACACGACCACAAATAGGAACCACCTTTCAGTTAGCACGAGGCGTTGAGAGTTTGAAATAGTGAGTTTGACGTGTCTCTGAGGAGAACAGAGACTCTTTGGGAATCTTACTGATGGAGTTCTCTCATCGGGGGATGCCGGAGCGCAGAATATGTGGCCGGAGAGTTCTTACGAGAGCGTCCCATCTGACTGCTTTATGCATCTCAAAACACGCTCGCATACTTTCAGGGGTTAAAACAACAGGAACAGATCGAGCGAGTTTATTATGATGACATGTTTAAAAGCGAAGAAAAATAAATGCCGGAGAAATGAATGAGACGTTTCATTGAGGCAGGATGTTCACTTTTCATTCAAGAAATGTTGGACTTGTTGATCTTGCGAGCAGTTTTAATGGTGTAGAGAGAACGTAAAAGACATATCTTATTGCTTGAGAAAAGAAGCTTGTTAGCTTTACACTCTAAAACAATAAGTGAACACTGCAAATAAGACGAGCATTATTGTCGTCAAATTTAATGAAATGAATTATGTTAATGCGATCGATTAGGCCTGTGACTACTGCATGAAGCGTTAAATTTGATTTTTCAAAATTGTCTCAGAAAAAGCTTTTAGTTCCAAGAAAAGGACGCAGATATTTTGTCCGCACATGCCACTTGGTTAGATATTTTGTTATTCTAATGCAATAAAGCAGTCGTATTTTATATATACAACTTTTTTAACTGTATTTGCTTATAGATGTTTTTAAAAATAAATTACCCCCTACATGGCTTAGATGGGATAATGGCTCATTGTTTGTTGTTAGTCTCTCTGGTTAATCTTGAGAGGAAAGATAATTTTTTTAGTGTTTAGAAAACCTTTCAAAAACGCTCAGACTTCTCTAAGAGAGGCATGGTGCCAAGAGTTACTCCATTCAGAGAGAGAGAGAGAGAGAGAGAGAGAGAGAGAGACTTGAATCTGGGATTGTTTGATGGAGGCAGAACCACAGCTCCTCCCTGTGGTCTACATACTGGATTACTCCAACCGCAGTTACATGCTTTCCCTTATTTCCTCTCTCTCTCTCTCTATCTCTCTCTCTCTCTCTCTCTCTCTATCTCTCTTTCTCTCTCTCTCTCTCTCTCCCCCTCTCTCTCTCTCTCTCTCTATCTGCTTAACATTACAAGTTTAAAAACATTTAATGTTTCTTTTTAATGTTCAAATCCTTTCCTTCAAACTCTTGAAAATAAAGGTGCTTAAAAGGTTCTTCACAGCGATGCCATAGAAGAACCATTTTTGGTTCCACAAAGAACCATTCAGTCAAAGGTTTTTTAAAGAACCATCTCCTTCTATTTTTTATAATCTGAAGAACCTTTTTTCTCCTCACAGAACTTTTTGTGAAACAGGAAGGTTTTTCAGATGTTAAAGGTTCTTTTTGGAACCAAAAGGTTCTATTGCATCGAAGACCCTTTTGGAGCAACTTTTTATTAAGAGTGCATCTCATTTAAGTGTTCACGGTGCAGATTTTTTTAAATATATAATATATAATGGGCTTAGCATTTAGATTGATTCTCCTTTTGGGGTGCATCTAGTGGCATCTTTAAATAATTTGACTGACATCATTACGCTTTATGCTACAAAAATGATTTCATTAATGTTTTCTGAACCATGTTTAATCCAGATTTTTTCTGTCTTAAATGCACATAAAACATTCTGCATGGGCTTGGCTATAACTCACACGTTCTTTTTATTCTAACGCTGGATCTTTTGTTCTTGCCTGTGTCTCTTATTGCATGCGAGCCAGCCTGTGTGAGACCCCGGGGTGTAGCTGCGGCCCGACCACCGCGCTCTCCTGAGGGTGCTTTCACTCAGGTCCCGGTCATTTCTTCCACGCGTCCTCACCTGTCTGTCGGGCTCCTGTATATTGCTCTACGCCGTCTCATTCTTCATGCTCTAGGAAGAAGTAAAAAACTCTGACATTTGGAAGAGATTGGTGGGAAAAGCAATCTTAGATCACTCGGTCCCAGCAGATCACACGCAGCTCACCGGAGGGACTCCGGCATTATTTGAACCCCTAACTTCTTTACAGCTAAAACAGCACAGCTTTGGATATTTCTGGTGTCCTCTCCTCCGGTTTAATGGGTGAGTCGAGAGCTTGTGCGCCGCCCGCTCGTGACATTAGTCGTTTACCAAGACGTCTGTATGATGGGCCTCAGCTAAGAGCTTTAGGAGTCCCACACCATATGTTTCCTCCCAGGATCACCTCGTGCCACAGAATTACAGGAACCCGAGCTTAAAAAACACAATTAGTTAAAGGTGAAGTGTTTTAGTCCCCGTCGCACACACAGGGTGGCCACCAACACAACTGTCCTTCGACTGAATGTGGCTTAGATGTGTTGCGGCTTTTCTTTATGCAACAGTATTTTATGAAGAGAATCACTCTGCAGTTTTTATTCACCTTCATCTTAGTAAATAATTATAGGTTTTCCCAAAACTGGGGCATGTTAAATATTATCTAGTGACTTTCACGTCATACTTTTTTATTTAAATAAGAAAATAGTTTTTTACACATTTTAAACAAAACAGCTAACCCAAAAAAATCATAAATGTATATAAGTCCAATTCCTTAATTTAATGTGCCTTTTAATATAATGTATAAAATGTAAAGGTTCACTATTAATATACATTTATTGAATATGGAGTATTAATAAAAACAAATATTTTTTCTTCATATTTGTGTTTAGTATTTTCACACGGTACAGTTTTTTAGCTTTGCAACATGTATTATTTAAAAAAGAAATTGCGGTCTGGCGTTCTATGCTGAGACCCTGAGACTGAACCCGGAGGGGCGGAGCCGCTATAAACGAATCAGCCAATCACCTTTAGCGAGCGTTTTTTCCACATAATGGTATTCCAAATGGATCTCCAATCACAAAACTTGCTTCTTTCTGTCTTTGAGGAAAAGATTAGCTCATGTTTACAACCCTGGATGTGGATTTTCATTTCCTAGTTGAGGCTTTCAGGAGAAAGAGGCTTTGTGTTTCACGGCTGTGTAATGTACACCTCAAATAAGGGTTCATTCTGAGACCTTGCTGTATTTTTATGGGACGGGTGGTATGACCACACTTGTATGAAAGTCATTTTATATTTCACAAGGACGTTTATTTACTTTAACATAAAAACTGATATTATAAAATGCACTTACTTTGTATTTCCACACAAAAAATGTAGTATGCTTTAGTGTTGACTATAGTGATGTTTAGTAAATTGTACAGGCAGTATAGTATATTACAGTTATTACTAATAACATTTTCAATTTCATGTATACTACTTTATTCTGTATTATTAAATGAGTTGATAAACTGAATACTGTAGTTTACATATTTACTATGTTAAGGTTTAAAAAAACTATTCTATCAAAGAATTTTACTATAGTAGTAGTTGACGATAGTAAATATTGAAGTTTACAGTATTTTTTATGTTGATTGTTTTATACGTATAAATAACAATTCTACACGCTGAGAACCGTGCACACACATTTACCGTGGTAAAATACACTACCGTAGGATGTGGTACTGTCATACCCTTAACCGTATATGAATATATTTTGATTTCTTCATTTAACATCCTAAAACCTCCCTGAAGGATGCTTTCCTTTCACGTCTCACTTTTTCTCCCCCGGACTCTATTGTCTCTCATTCTGTCTCAATTTCCTATTTGCGTGTATTTGGTTTCAGCAGTTTAGGGACGTACGAGGTCTTTCAAGCAAAAGGAGTCTTCATATGTCCCCAATTGGTGGGGTTTGGTTAGGGGCTTGCCCCAAGCTAACTGAACTTTGCCTCTTACTGCTCCTTGCTCTAATACTTCCTCCAGCGTGGGGGCCGGGGGGCCGGGAGAGGGCCGCTGGAAAACAGCCCGCGGCTCTACAGCTGATAATTTCACCAAATTTGCATCTTTTACAGGCAGTTAGAAGGATCCTGTCTCTGAGGCCCACGGCGAATATTACACAGTCATATTCGGTCTTTTCCGCGATCAACCCCGTCTCCCACCCTCTCTCCCTCAGACTTGCCCCGCGGGAGGATCTCATCCTCTCCCATCTTCTCCCACCTACCCGCTCGCTGTGTGAGAGCGTTTGTGAATGCCTGTTGGCATGCTGGTACCTCGCTTGGCATCTGGCACATTTTAACGGGGGGAAAGAGGAAAGACGAACACCTCAGTTGATTTACAACAACAACACACACATGTGGGATTATGCTTGTTTGATCGGTGCGTTTTAATGTGTGTAATGTAAAGCAGAACGTGATGTTTTGAGAGATTCAAGTGTTTCTCTTGGGGGGGGGAATGAGTCAGAAATGTCACAAATGTCTCCAGAGATCTCGATGATGTCACAAAATGAGCTCAGATTGGTCGAATCTGCACTCAAAAGTCTTATTTTGTTAGTCGAGAAATGTTCAACATTTATTTAGAAGAACATTTATGTTAATACACCTTTGCGCAATGATTCCATGCATCTTCTGTCGTGTTTAATTGACTTCTGATATCAAAGTTGTTCATCTATCCCAAAGTTTGCCCGGGATCACTGCATCCGGGACGCTTTGTTAGATTTAAGTAGGTGAAGCATTGCCAAATTCAAGCTCTTGGAGTGGGCACATTTAAAATAGCTGTAATGAGTATCCCCGCAATTTACTGGAACAAAGGAGTCATTAGCTGCCATTGTGTTCCACCATCCAACACTGTCACCATGTCAGAGAGTGCAAAGTATCTCTCATTTAAAGCCTTTCTCAATAGAACTATTAACGCTCTGTCGAGAAGATCATTAGTCTGCTGTTAGTAAAAATATCTAGGATTCGAGTCTTGTTTTGGGGGTATGTGTTGAGAAAGCCAAACAAGGGTTTTGTGTTGTCTGAAAGGAGATTGTGAGCATGTCCGATTGTTTAGAAAGTGATTACAGCAGTGTAGACAAATGTGAATTTGTATAAAAAGGAATTATTTCACATGCATAATGAAGGCCTCGGGGTGGGTTTAACCAATGCTGGCGGTATGTAAAGGATCTCTCATGAAAACAGGCTGTGACAAAGATGGAAGACTGTGGCATTAATTTTCACGTTAAACCATTGTTTTTAATTACAAAATATTACTGTATAGCAACAAAACAGTACTTTACTCTATTTATACAATATATTTTGTAGCTTGGTCTGATTTTATTGTATTTGTATTATACTATAATTATCTGTAATAACTATATTGTCCCATTATTACAATTTCATACAAATATCAAATATTATATATTATAGCTAGTTAAGATATCTATAGTTATTAATAAAAAAACTGCTATACTTGATATTGACTTGAAAAAACTGTTGAATCGTTCAATTGAAACAAAACTTATTAAAATCGTAAAAAAAATTAACATTTGAAACAGTATTGAAGTACTTTAATTATTATGTATTATATCAATAGCAACTGAATAATGACTATTTATATATTACAACAGTGTGTAAAAAAAGATTTTATATATAGTGTTATATATATAGTGACAGGTGTCATTTAACTCTATCAAAGAGAACACTGGTCTGTAGTTAAACATTTTCCATTCAAACTTCATCCAGGACTGTTTATAAACTAAATAGTGGGCTAAACAATTGTTGAGTAAACAATTATTTGGCGAACCCAAAATGGTTATTTTATGGCATAACCGTGAATAACTTGTGCATCATCTTTTTTAAGATTGTAGTACACTTACAAGTATACTAGTACACACGACAAAAAGTATGCATAAATTATACCTGAACGTTGCACGTATTTATTCTAAATAAAATCAATTTGAGGTATACTTCTTAGTAAGGGTACTGTGACAATACCATAGTTTTTTTCTTGAGTAACTGTATTGTTTTCGTAAGGTATAAATGGCTCAGAAATCAACTATTGGTGGTTTGCTCAACAACCCTCACATTGTTGTGTGTTTTGAACTGTAACTCAGTCGCACTTCTATAGAACCGTAAACATCGTGAGCACTGTGGCCTATTTAAGTCGCCAGATTCATTAGTCACTTTCGGCAATAACACAATTTCGAAACGCAGGACGGGGGAGAAATGAAAGCGGGCACTTTTACGTCACTATTAAGTTCTTTTAAAATGTCCACTAAAACTGAGAGGACGCTGTCACTGGAAAAATGTTCAGCCACCCCCCTCTGCAAAATCTACCCACAAGTTTCAATAAAATACGTGTTTCATAATTTGCCAATAAATTTGATATTCTTTATAGGTCTATAACCAGCCTATGTTTGACTGATTTACTTGGAAAGGTCAGTCTGTATGTAAGAGCGAATGGTAAAACATTTAAGCAGCCTCTGTGTCTGCCACTTGGAGAGAATCAAGTACGCTTCACAAAATCTGACTTACGTCCTCCCAGAGCATGAAAACATGAGCGGAACAGTGGATGACATTAATAAAAGCGCTTTGTTTTGGGCTGGTTTCGGGTGAGCCTGCGGGTCTGGTTTGGGTTAGAACGCTTGTATTGTGGTCTTACTGCTGTAAATCCTGGTTTATATTACGACAGTCGTTTCAGCTGCATGAGACACCAGAAGGCTGTGACACACATGGAATAGCTGGTTTGAATGACTTGTGAACTCATTCTCTCTCTGTCTTTCGCTGACTTTAACATCTGTGATGGAAGTAACAACTGCACATCACTGCAGTACCAGTCAAAGGTTTGAACAAGATTCACATACTAGTTTATATAAACAAGTTCTCTTTAAATACGTTCTGTAGGGATAATTCACCCATAAAAGAAACTTCTGTCATCATTTTCTCATCCTCATGTAATTTCAGCTGTATAAACTAATGAACACAGAGAAAGATATTTGGAAGAATGTCCAAAATATTCACTTCTGGGACATCATTGACTACAAGGGTGCCCCAGAACTATTTGTTTTCCTAAGTTCTTCAAAATATATAGTTTAGTGTTCAACAGAACAAAAATGTACATTTTATTTTCTACTCTGGTGGTGGATGATGTCCCAGAACTGAAAATTGCTAACATTCTTCAAACAATCTTCCTTTTTGTTCAACAAAACAGAATTTTATGCAGGTCTGAAACAACCTGAGGGTGAGTAGATTTTGATAGATTTTTCATTTTTGGGTGAAATATCCCTAATAGATGTGTCTTTTTACAGAAACAGACAAAGCATTTCTTACAAAGCATTTTAATGAATACATTTTATTTCAATAAGATGGAGTGGATAGTTGAGGAAAGGAAGCAAACAGTGACACTGTTTACTTTAAAATCCGTTCAAGATAGTTTTGGTTTTAGTCAATGCGTAATTTCCAAAATTCTGTTTATTATATGTAATGTTTATTGTATTCAAATATATGATATTTTAAAGTTACATGATTTATAGGGGATAGCCCCAAAATAAAATGTTTGATCATTTATTTATCCTCAAACCTGTATGACTTTCTTTTTTTCGCAGAACACAAAATAAGATATTTTAAATAATGTTAATAACCAAATTTTGAATCCGATTATCTTTGCATAGATGCAAATTCACCACTCATATCTTAATTTGTGTTCTGCGAAAGAAAAATCTAAAGAAAGTCATACAGGTTCGAAATGACACGAGGGAGAGTGAATGATGCAGTATTTTTCTATTTTGGGTGAACTTTAACTACATTTACATTTAGTCATTTAGCAGACGATTTTATCCAAAGCAACTTGCAAAGTGGGGGAAAAAGAGCAACAATGCATAGGTGCAGTAAAACTAATCTCAGTGAGCCTACCACAGTATACGAAGCTAAGAATATGGGGTAGGAAATAGAAAAGAAGTAGAAGATTGTAACTATAGAGTCAGATGTTGATAGAAGAGATGTGATTTTAGCCGATTCTTAAAGACAACTACAAGTGTATGAAGTGTATGTGAAAAGTGAAATAAATAAAGCAATATACCCATTACAAGATTCCAACACTTTTGTAAAACATTTCTTTCTTAATATTTTATAGATCTGTTAAATTATAGAAATCCATTTGCTGGAATCTTCTAACTAAAGAAGCACCCGGCGGTGTCATATTGCCACCTCACTCTGTACACTTTCTTATGTTCTCAACTAAACACGAGAGAGAGAGAGAGAGAGAGAGAGAGAGAGAGAGCGAGCAGGGGGGGGGTTAAAAGCATCAGGTGGACCCAAGGGGAGAAAGTTTTGCTTTTTAAAAGTTAAAGTATATTCTATATATATATTCATTATAAAAGATCAAGGACAATTTTCATGACTTAATTTTACAGTATGTTCTACAGAAATATTTATTTCATGATAATAAAAATGTTTAGTGCAATTTACATTTACAGGTTATCCAAAGTGACTTACAAAGTGTGCCTTCAATATATTTACTTTTATCATGGCTAACATCGTCTACATGACTTTAGCTGAGTGTGACTTTACAACACAAGCCATGGTCAAGACATGCGGTCAGACATTAACTACCTGCTTTATTTTGTGTAAAAGCACACTTAACCTGCATAAGACTGGAAATATTTGTCTTGTGTACCGTGCACATTTACCGCTGAGCAAACTTTTACGTTTCGATGCCACAAATGTCATCAAATCCAAACATATTTCTCAGAGGAACTGTCTGTTTTTCTCTCGCGGTCCGAAATGAATGTTTATGAAGTAGTTTTTGTTGATATTATGGCCTGATGATTGTGTCAATGGAGTGCGTGTATTTCCACTGGCTGCGGCGGTATTTCCGAGCCTGTAAAACCCTGTTTGCGTGCGACGTTATGTCTATTTACTTTCTCTGCAAATCCAAATGATCCGTTGACTAATTGATATGCTGAAATATTCATATAGTCTTGGAGCAAAACTGTGCTTTTACTGGATGCTCGCGCTGTATGATTCACAGTTTTTTGGGTTATAAAAGTTTGTGTTCTGGCATGAAAGTAATGCCAACATTGATAGAGTTTGCATGAGCGGTGGGAAGATCCCAGACAGTGGCCATCTGAGTCAACAATAAATCTTACAGGTATCATAAAATATTTATGTCTTGACATTTTTTTTGTATTTAGTGCAAGCTGTTATATTTATTTTGCATCAACTTAAACCTTTGTATTATGTTATTCCAAGTCCACATTTTCTAAAATAAGCGTTGAGTCTTTGTTTCTTTCCAGGGATTCTTTTTTGGCCTTAAGTTAACTTTGAACTTGTTGAAAACAATGGGTTCGCATATTGTTCGCAAAAATTTAATGCCAATATAACTTGTTTCCAGGTCTGTCAATGAATGAACTGCCGAAATAGAAACACAAAAAGAATCCAGTAAAACAAAAGAAGGCGAAGATTTTTATCCTGGCTCAGGAAGCACAAGAGAATAAGAACGGCCTTGTCCGTGGCAGCGTTCCTTACGTCCCATATCCGTAACTTTTCATACACCCCACCCGAGGGCTTTGGGCTGAGCTCGCTTCATTTTACATGTTGGGGGTGCCTGAGACCCATTTTGCTTTGTTTTTTCATTAAATCACTCAATTACACACACATGTTTGGCGACACTGTTATTGGCATCTGTCAACGGTGTTATGCGTCCGGTATTAGCTGCAGAAGTATACTTGAACAGAGTGCATTCTGGGTACAGTTCTCTGTGGATATTAACTAGTATTCGCTCTGACTTTGGAAGCCAGCTCTGCTCGCCTTAATTGTTTTTTACAGTTGGACTGGGAATATTGATTTATTTTTTCCGTGTCTACACTAATTGTATACAAGCTTTGGATGGAAAAGCAGCAATAGCATTTTATCAACTGTATCATAGTAATTAGATGTAGAAGATTAGACACAGATTCAAAAGGAAAGATTAGCATTTAAAGAGGAAAACTTGCGGAGTGAAAATGCGGACTAACAAAGAAGCTGATAGAGAAGTTTGCATATTCTGTTTTTTTCCCCCCTTTTATTAAAGTTACAAACCAAGTGCACCCTAGAATGATTTTAAACTAAATAAATTGGCAAGTGCACTGTATCAACAGAAGAACTTATGTTATTAGACATCAAGTGGGATGATTGTAATAACACAAATAAGAGGCCACTAACTTGACTGTTTATATGTTTAGATAATATCGTCATTTTTGTTTCTTTCTGTGAATTACTAACAATATTTCTACTAAATTTCAAATACGATTTTTGTTTCTATTTGCATTTATTTGCAGAAAATTATATCTGGTTGGCGCCCAGTGGACTGTGCGCCGACATATTGTGCAGAACGACCTCCGGCAACCAGAGCTCGAATCCCGGCTCGTGGTCATTTCCCGGCTTCCAATCCCCTTTCTCTCATCCCATAAATTCCTGTCTCACTCTCCACTGTTCTATCCATACTAAGATGCAAAAGGCCAAAAAAAAAGAAGAAAATGAAAACTGGAGAAACAGGTGAAAATAACATAAGATGCTCTCTATTTTTTCAGACCTCAAATATGTGGGAAGAAAACAAGTTCATATTCACTTTTAAGCAATACAACATTCATATTTCTACATGTATTTTGGAAAAGTTCAAAATTACTTTGTTATGTGATAACCTTGATTTTTATCACAGTTTTCACATCTTGTTATGCTATCAGTCGTTCACATTGCTAATTGAAGAAAGGTGCACGTGGTCCGGGTGTCTTTGTCTAGCCTCTCCTGCAGGTGAAAATGTATGTTCAGCAGAAGTTCTTTCTTCACTGTCGAGACGGTCAAGTTTTAACTGTCTTCCTTTCCGTTACGACGTTGTTCAGCAGCACGTCATTTGCTGCCTGTGACATTTTCTTTGAAGTCATAAAGGCTCGAACAGTCATAAAAACGCTGAGAGTGACAATTTTCAGCATGCCCCGTGAATTATATCTTTTATTTAAGGTCTCGATTAACTGGTGTCACATTTTTCCCTGAACTAATCAATTTTCATGATACGAGCCACATATAATTCTGGAAAATGCTGGAGTCCCTCTTGCACACCGCTGCCAGTCGTAGGATACACTTACATTGTGGTTATTTTCCACGGTGGCATTTGAGATAGCGTTACGCCTTGATGTAAAATCGGTAGTACATTAAGTTTGGATGCTTCTTTGGTGGCGGTGCCCATATAAACTTCCAATGCAATTCAAAAAGCTGTTATTAAGTTTTTGGGTCTTCGACTTAAATAAATGTCTAATGTGGATGTGTCCGGATTACCCATCTGTCCGCCCTGCCTCCATAACCAATGTGAGTTCCTTTTCCACATGTTCATATCCAAGATGCAAAGTAAATTGTAGAGGTAAAATAATCTGGATTTGGGCAAATTTGGTGAGAATTGTTCGAGTTCATATTTAGATCTTCAATAAAACTCGAATTTTGATTGCAGACGCGACAAACTCAGTTTGAGACATTGTTGAGACCTCTTCTGAAACTCTAAAGACATTTGTGAGATTTGAAAGTCGTTTTCGTTTCCATTTGCTCTCCATTTAATTTCAATGATAGTAGAAATAATATAAATATTAAAGAGATCTCATCTGTGATTTTTCCTTCTAATGGACTCTTTCACATTAATCCTCTTAGACATGATTGTTTACAGGTTCATGATAGTCTGAACCTGAACCATCTGAACCGGGGTGAAAATGTCCTAATGAATGAGCTGTCAAACCGAACAACAGAGGTGGTTGTATTTCACGCGTTGGAAACCCTTCTGACATTGTGCCCATTTAAACCCGGAGGAGAATTACTTCATATAAAGATTCCAGACAGTAAGGACCTTTCATTAAATCAGAGACTTTAAGCTTGAAGAACCTCGGAGTCTCTGAAACACATTTCTGAGTTAATAAGTCCGTCTTGGTAAAAGTTATGACGTCGTCTGATATGATCAACCATGAAGTACATTACAAAGGTAATGTGAGTCCAGAAGCGGGCTCTCCGAGCAGAGTGTATATTTTCATTATCAAAAACATTGAGCCATTTATCCTAAGAAGTCAGAATAACCATTAATAGGCCGGAATTTATGATGCCAGATCCTCAACTAATGTGAAAGACTCCAGGTGTTACTAATAGCTGTGCGGAAATGTGTGCCGGGGTCTCCGGCTAAATCAGAGGTAATAGAGGCTCTCTTAATCTCTTCATATGAAGAGCCATTTCACTGACACGTTGATTGGATTTTGAGGATCTTAACACAAAACTATGGGAAAGCGGGTTTAAATGGCGATGAATGGGGTGACTTTTAAAGTCATGTTTTTTTCTCGTCTTTTGTGTTCTTTAGAATGTGGCAATTCCCCCTGGAAAAAAATTTTTTTTGATTATTTTTGACTTGTCTTCCAGTACAAACGTCACTCCTTGAACAAAATTTGTTTCGTTTTATGAGAAAAAAACAGTTTAAAACAAGAATAAACATCTGACAGTGGGAAAATATGAAAAAGAAAACTCATCACAGAGGTCGATATTTTTAAATCAAAGTTTGATTATTTCCACCTCTGAAAACAAGACCTCGGTGTACAGATGATTTTTTAAAATATAAATTTAAATGTGTAAAATTTTAATTAGGGATGCTCCGATACCATTTTTTAGAGGCCTAGTTCGAGTACCGATATTTTTTTCTGCCTTTGCCGATACCGATGCATGTACCTTTTCACAACACAGTGAGACCAATAAAAATAGAATAGCTTCTGAATTACAAACAACTCTAAACACATTATGAAAACAAAAAATGTGTGTGCTTTTCACAAACTTTCAAAGCAAATTTAAACTCGGTTTAATCAAATGAGGTATCGGTCTTTGGTATCGGTGCATTTTTACAAGTACAAGTACGAGTACATGAGCTTAGTATCGGGCCCCCTGCGTCCCTAATTTGAATGATGGTGTGCACTATATTGGTGGTCTCAAAGCTGACAAAATTCAATAAAAGCCAGATAACACAACATTTGATGTAATTGGGTCTTTAAGAAACACATGACCAGAAAATATCAAACACTGAATCTATTTGATAGCAAACAAGCCTATACTAAGGGTAATTAACTGCCTTATTTTATATTTCAATTAAAAAAACCTTGATTATTTGTGAAACAAAAAGTTTTCATGAAATATCATGTTGTCAGTGTATTTGTGTGTGACTTGTGTGTTGCATGTTTTAATGATGACTGTCAAACACATGAATGCACAGGCGCTGAAACATTGATTAATTATCCACATGACAAGAGGTCATATAGATTTTCTTCAATCCCTGATTACAATTATCCAAGTTATAATTTATTTATCATTGAGTAAGAGTATCAAACAGTGTGGTCAAATCAATTCAGGTTAACATTGCTCTTATTTTGTATAAACAAACTTAATCAATAAGAGCGGATTGATGAACACGACATCAAAGAGGGCAAGTTGGCAAGCTTTGTATGTGACCGAGCAAGTCAGCACTGTATATATTGTGCCAGCTCATGAGAATAAAATCTGTAATGTCCCTTTTACATCTCCTAAATATCAATAAGATTAAATGGAGAGCAAATGGAAGCTTTTGCTTAAATGTCATCCGAGTCTCCGATATTTCTCCTTAGAAACAAAGACCGAAATCTCACAAATATTTCCGTTATCAGAGTTTCAGGAGAGATGTCAACAATGTCTCAAACTGAGCTCAGAGCGATCAAGATTGCAATTATATGTCATTATTACTCGAGATCTCAATTCAAATTTTTCTCATTAAAACTACCCAGATTACTTTACCCATACATTTGAACAATTGTACCAATTGCACCATTTGCACCATTTGCACCGTTTCTATTTCTCCTAAACACAACCAAGAACGCCATCAAATCTCCTGAGCTATGAAAGAGCATCATCTAGCAACAACGTTTCCTCCATGGGTATGTTTCTATTAAACCATATTGAAAGTCCCACTGCTGTTTATTGACACCTAATGATATATAAAGGTTTTAAAGATGCTGATGAGACAGTTGGAGACTCACATGCACCTGTTGAACCATCATGGTTCATAATCCAAGTTTCTTTGTGAGGAACATCCCGGGGACACTTTTAGAAAGCTTGAAGCAGATGAAAGGGATCGCAGCAGTTCAGGATCAAACGGGCCGGGGTCTGGTCTCTGCCTGTGTTTGTACTAGGAATGCATATATACTGCATAGCATTTAGATCTGGAGCCTTTGTAGAGTTTCAGGCCACAGACGTGGCTCTTATTATGCACTCGAGCAGCAACAAACCTGCCCCTTCTTCCGTCTGCTTCTAATCCTCAAAGGCCGGGCAGAGACCAAAGGCGATATCACATAAAAACAGACGCAGGATAGCAGCGCAATGCACAACTCATTGTTTGTGTTCATAATGCATCATATACAGAAGGATTGTGGGTAATTGACCTGAATATAACTCCATCAATGCTTGATTTTGAACGGACAAAAGATGAAATGCATTTATCTTAATGTCATTGTAAGTCCTTCATAACCATGCGTGCTATCCTATATGTGTGTC
Organism: Triplophysa dalaica; assembly: GCF_015846415.1. Taxonomy (NCBI): domain Eukaryota; kingdom Metazoa; phylum Chordata; class Actinopteri; order Cypriniformes; family Nemacheilidae; genus Triplophysa; species Triplophysa dalaica. The sequence goes on from NC_079558.1 coordinate 20,289,360, forward strand.
ACATGTGCCTACGTAGGCGACTTCAGAGCACGCAGGGAAACTTCACACCTCGCTGGACAGCAAATGAGGCCAGCGTTCATTGAATCACAGGTGGAATGAGCGCACAACGGTGTGCGTTTTTCCAACACACCGTTCCAGGTCTGCTGTCATCTTTACGAGAAGCCCTCATGTGAGCCGCACGGGCAATTCGGGTTTCCGTACTTCCGTGGCGTGTTAAAGATGCCCGTCGCCATGGCAAGCCTAGCGTGACCGCCGGCTGAAATAAACGATCCCGGGGCTTACCTGTCGGAAAGAGTGATTCGGCGCGTCGGACTGTTGCAGTCGGCGCTGTGACAGGCAGGTCCATCACGGTGTAGTAATGGGGTCAAACAGGAAGACAAGGATTTGATGCCCGACGAGGCCACCGGACCGCACCCTCGTCGAGCGCAGCGTGCGGCCCGATGGAGTCGGTCTGACCTGTTTATTACAGTGTTTTTCTGCTTGGCTGCAAACCCGTAATGATAGTCACACTGTTTGATTGACAGCAGCTCTCTCCGCTCGCTCGCACGCCAGATCCAAGTTGAAAGTGGTTGATGGTGGACGGATTGTGCCTGTTGACCCATCGCTATGCCCCGGCAAGGGATCAATTTACCTCCCCTGACAGACGAATGATAAGTTGCGGCCCCACACGTTCTCAGCACCCTACCTTGCGCTCGGGAAAGCGTGTTACTTGTGCAGGCGGTGCCGATTCCACGGCCTTTCATTAGCCTGGTAGATTTACTCCACTGAACAAGTTCAAAAAGTTAATGATGTTTACATAGATCATCTGCATTCTAAGCAACACGGTACGGTTTAAATTCAGGGAAACAAGCTAGTAAACATTCATATTTGTATATTTTCTGGCTGTTTTTGTGGTAAAAACAAGATCGTACAGGTGAGACAGTTTTATCCTCAGCTTACTACAGAATCACCAACACAATCAACTCATACTTTTTTTTCAAGGTGGCTAATTTGAATGAATTTGTACAATCTCAATTGTACGTTTTAATGTCTTTGAACCTTTATTCTTATTTTTTGAATGTATAAATTCATACAAAATCACACCACCTCGTTGTTTTTTCGTGAGATTGTTGCAACTTCTCTTAAAGAATGTTATCTTTAATTTTCTGTTTAATCATATCATGGTTTTCATGTTTTGGTTCATTAGACAATGCTTACAAGCGGATACTCAGCATCATTACAGCCATAGAAACGAACTTAAAAATACTTTCAGATGTGTTTTTTATCTCAGTTACAAGCAGCACAGACACAATGCATGATTATGCTTTCCTGTAGCTCACTGGTAAGAGCATGGCACTTGCAACGCTAAGGTCATGGGTTGTATCCCAGGAGTTACACATACTTTGAAACAGTTGTATAGTATAATGCAATGTAACTCACTTGGATTATAGCATCTGCCAAGTGTGTAAATGCTTAAATGCTTGTCAAATGCTTTAAAATTTAGCGTCGATCAAATGCGTCTTTTATCTTTGTTGGAATACGTTTTTTAGTAAAGTAAATTCTTGGTTAAAACATTAGTTTTGAACAAAAATCTATGATATGGGTAAAAACAGCACAGTCTCATAGTACTTCATACCCATTTTTTCAGGTGGCTAATTGGTATTTTAACAATTAATTTATATGTTTAAGTATTTGCTTTCACGCCATCGATGATAAGATTTAGAGGATGGATTTGAGAAGGGGCTTCAGTATTGCTTTTTTTGTGAGAATATTAAGCTTTTTTAAGATTCTCGTCGAATTCATAAAAATTAGCCTCCTTGTGAAATAGTTATATAAACTGTTAATTTATTGTGTTAGTTAGCTGTTTTTGTATTTATTATTACTTAATCAAAACTACACAACTGCAAAAACATGATTTTTTTAATTTATAGTTCTCTTTTTTCGCAAATAAACTCTTCAAACTGAAATTTCTGAGGTTGAAAACATAACAATATATCTACATTTACTTTTAATAGTTCAAAAATGATTCACACAAACAAAACAACACAAGGGTTGCATATACAAGAGTAAGTGCAAACCCTTAATAGAAACTGAACTACGGGACCTTTTGAAAACAGTAAATACACTTAAAGGGATAGTTCACCCAAAAAAGTATGATATTTGGAAGAATGTTGGAAACTAAAACAGTTCTGGGCCACTTTTGACAACTTAAGTAGTATTTTTGCAAGATGGAAGTCAATAGTGCCCCACAACTGTTTGATTAGAAACATTCTTCAAAATATATTTCCTAGTGTATAACAAAACAACAAAACTTTACACAGGTTTGGAACAACATGTCGGCAATTAAATGATGAATAAAACATGTGTGAGTGAATCCCCCCCTTTAAATACATTGTGAGATGTATTGTTTTGTACTATTTGTTTAAAACGTTTCATATTTATCACATTATTGCTGTCATAAATTATAAACAGGATTGTTTATGGCGTATCAAATGTTTAAGTTTACATTAGATTTGACATACTGTAACCTCACTTTTCAAAACTGTACAGCTTCTCCAGATTAGTAATATATCAGAACACAGCAAAAGCCTTTATGGTAAACCTTAATGGTGGAAGGATACTTAACCAAGAGCTGCACAGAAGATCAGCACATTGAGTTTCCAGATGGACGTCTAATAGTGTGTTTAAGTTTTTCCACTTGCTGGGGAAGTGGATGAGATGTTGGCCATAACTCATACAGCACAATCATTAGGAAAGAAATCCAACAAGGCCGTGAATGTGTGTCGGCTTGAGTTTACATTCCAGCCTTCACGTTGTTCTGTGCATGCGCTTTATTATTAAGGTGACCTTGTGCTTTTCTGCAAATGAGATTGACAAATATGGGTCAGGCAGTTTTATTCCATAAGGAAGTGTGAAAAGCATTTGCAGTGTGTTCTTAACCGTAATGGCCACAGATGCCACTGAACAAAACTTCAATAAATCACGCAGCTGGTGAAGAAGTTATTAAATTAAAGAGTTCGCTGTGTAAACGTGAATCTAAAACGATAATGATTTACATAAACTATGTCAAATTGTTTGCCATGTGTAGAAATGAAGTGAAATGAAGTCGATGTTTTATAATAGAGCAAGTCTGAAGTTATAAAGACATATGTTATATAGGCGCTGAAAAAATTAATGGACCATTCCAAATGTTTATTTAATCAGACTTTCTAGTGGCGTGTCAATTTCAGTCCAGTGTCTGTTGAAATTCTACAAAATGAAACCTCAGGAGAGACATAAAGTCATCCGACAGCTATGTGAAAGACTGACAGCATGACAAGACACATGGAAACTGTGATAAAAATCCAGATTTTCACATAAAAAAGAATATTCGATTTTTTCTAAATACATCCAAAAATCTTACTGTTATATTGCGTAAAAGTGAATGTGAACTTGGTTTCTTTGCAGCACTAAGGTCCGAAAAATATATTTTATTTTATTTTCACATGTTTCTTCAGTTTCTTCAACAAATATAAAATACATATATTTATTTAATTTGAAATAGAAATTATTAGTAATTCACAGAATGGAAAAAAATGTATATTTTTACCTAAGCACATATAAATAATCAATTCATAAAAACTGAACAAATTCTGAAAAGGTATCTTAATTTCCTTCTGCTGCTGTATATGTAATATTCATTTTGTAATTTTATATAATTTTAGATAACATCATTTTTATACTAATTCTGTGAGAGGATAATGTTTTTGTTTTGTATGCATCATAGCAAATGAATACATTTCCAGTTAAAATACTCTGAAAATGTGCTCTAAAACTTTTTTTTACTTTATTTTTATTTCATAAAAATGTAAAATAACCTAAAATCTTAAAAAAGCAATAAAGGTCAAATTCAGTACAAAAGTTTAACCCAACATTTTTTAAACAATATTATATTTAAAATATTTATAAATATAATATTTATTTTCCAAATACCCAAGCCAGCTTGGTTATTTTTAACTCGGCTATCTTCAGAGTGCGTTAACAAATGTAGAAAAAAATGTTTTAAATTTTTTAAGCGAAGTAAAAAATCCTGTTATATACATTCTGAACAGTCATATTGTGTATCGTGATGGTGTTAAACGTATCTTCCCACGCAACCTGAGAAAACCCACCAGATCCAAACCGAGATCACAGCGTTCTGTCTTTGCTACAGATCAAAAACGATGTCCAACAAGCCGAGTTACTTCTCTGAGAAGAAACGCCTTGGGCAAGTTCTGGTTTAAGGATCCAAAACAGACAGATGTTTCAGAAAGGCCTCAGTCGCAGCTTTGCATCACCAACAACACGCAACCACCTGCACAATCTTACACATTTATTTCTGTTCTGAAATTAACTGCTGCCAGGGAGGAAAACGCTCAGTAAGATCTCAGCGCCGGCGTGCGAATCGTGGCGATGGCTGTGATGCCGGATGTGTGCTAACTTGCATGAGCACAGATGCATGGTCCTTAAATAGTGTTATATGATAATGAATCCATCCAGTGGCTCTCAGTGCCGGTAACACCGCTGGCACACAGAGGCTTTGTTAGCGCTTTGCCAAGCTGATGTGAATAATCTCTTCTAATATCAAAAGTGTTAGTGTGAGGTGTGTTATATTGCACACTGTGGGTTGAATATTTAAAAAAATTAAAAGAGTGATAAGCGAGAACCTTTACTCTTTCTGTGAGCAAATGAAAAGTGAAAACGTGAACGGCCTTTTATGCTGCATTGAAATCTTGAAAGCACATTTAACATATGGTATTTAATCTAAACATCATTACCACAGGTTCACCTTTCTGCACCCGCACGAATCCGGCAAAGAAATGTTCAGCCCTTCCATCTAAATGCAATGTAGAAAGGCACGTCAGCAAATTGTGCTTGTGCATTTCACTGTTTCCTAATACCTACAAAATAACCCCGTGGGGTATACCGGGGCAAAAAGTTGTTTTGCCTGTAAAAAAGCAAAGCGGTCCCCGAGGGCTCCTCGTCGCACACATGTCTGTCTGCCGCCCTCCGGGAACGACTCCCAATCATCAGGGGTCTCAAACACGACAGCCAATCACAGCCGTCCTATTTCTACATGTGCCAAAAGCTGCCAGACCCTTTCGGTTGTTGTTTCCTGTCGAGCGCAGGTTATTTTTGGATACTCTGTTCGTCAAAACAATTTTTCGAATAGTTTTGCTCAGAGGTTGTTGTTTTAAAGCTCATTATACATGAAGAAGACACAATTAAGACAATTGCTTCATACAGTCGATGTTAAATGAATTTAGATAGAATCTGATAGCTTGGTCATTTCACCAAGTTCACATTGAAATCTTTGATTTTCGACAAATGATTTGGTGTCTGATCCAGTTTGAGACATTCTTAAACTCTCTTATGCAACATTGTAAGACATGTAAGAATTGTGTTGTCTACACACAAAATAAAGGTGCTTCGGGGTGCCATAGAAGAAAGTTTTTCAAAGTAAAGGTTCCGTAAGGAACCTTTCTGTATTACAATAGGTTATTTGTGGCGATAAAGGTCCTTTATATTATAAAAAGGTAAGAAAGAGCTGTGTTTTTACTTTTAACTGAATGGTTCTTTGTGGAACCAAAAATTTTTCGATGGCATTGCAGTGAAGAATCTTTAAAGCACATTTATTTTTAAGAGTGTTATGTGAAACAGCTTTTGAAATGAGAAAAAATGTAGGGTGGGGCTTAATCTCGCCTTTTGGCAACTGATTGGAGGATTGGGAAGTTGGATGCCTGGTCATTAAACAGTCAGTATAGCCCCACCTTAAGTCCGAGACGTACGTCATGAAGACAAGAAATGTTCTTCGGAGGGAAAATTATGTTTTTGATAAAATATTATCAGGGCACATGAAAAAAAATGTGTTTTAATGTTTATATAAAATAAATTATTCCATCTAAAATAAGAACAGAATGTTATAAATTGTTTGGATACATCTCTCTCTCTCTCTCTCTCTCTCTCTCTCTCTCGGCGTGTCTCTCAGGTTAAGCTGCTGGACAACATCACCACTTCATCACCTTTTTTGGCAGGTGGGAACGCAGAGTTATTAATAATTTTGTCTGTGTGCTACAGATGTTCCACAAATGAACAGAGCAGCGTTGAGTTCTCATGACACCGGGGCACCTCAGGTGCCGAGCGAAGACCCAAATCTGTCTCCCCACCAACCACCAATCTTTAAGTGAATGAAACTGGAAGAAGTGAGGTAAGAACACGAAACCGACACACACCCACGCCATGTACAACATCCTCAACACCATTAATGATCGAGAAAAAGGGTCGGGAGGACGGTTTCAGTGAAAATATTCTAGGACTGACCACATCTCTCGGAAATTGTAAAGGTGCTGTGTATAATATTTAAGAAGGTATAAAATATAAAATACCTAACTATATTTTAAGAGGTACAGAAAGACCTTACATAATGAAACGTCTTCATTACTTTAGATAGAGCTATTTCTATTTACATACACCCCGGGTCCCCTTAAATGTAATTCACCATGTTGTGTTCTACAATTGAGCACAAACGTAAATACGATATCTCCTTCGGCCAAGAAGTGAAAACGTGGCGACATCTTTGTCCTGTGGAGCTGCTGTAGTGCTTTGAAAGGGAGGGGTGAGGGATGGAGTGAGCCACTGGTTGCAATTTGCAACCTCACCACTAGATGCCACCTAAAGCTACACATTGCTCCTTTAAAACAGAATGTTTTATTTGTATTTTTTTCAGCTCATTTTATAACATTCACATGTATACGTTTGGCATTTGTGACCTGTATGTCATTGAGGATATATATTTGGGTATTTTATGCATTCCTTCAAATTCGAACCCTTGACCTTGGCACGCTAGTAAGATGCTCCACAATGGATCAATAAAATCACATTTATATGCATTTTTTATGCATTTGCTGTAGGAAATGGTGATTTTGCACAGAACTGTGCTAAAGAAGTAAAAGAAAAAGGATGGAAATTTTGTAAATAGAATTGTTCATCTGAAATGATCAAAAAAAGAGAAAAGTGTGTCAAGCGCACTATTTATTGAAATCACACATTCAAGCTTCGATTTCATAAACTGAAAGTGTGCATTACAGTATACAGACACCAATATTTTAAAGTTTCATACAAATCTGTGACAGTCAGATCGGGGAGAAACAGTGAGACGATGAGAAAGTGTTAACACTTGGAGTGAGAAAACCATTGGAGAGACATAAAATCTGACTTTTCCGTGTGGGGCGTGTGTATGTATGGGAATTCAGAGCCAGCTGCGGCACACATGACTGAAGAGATTCTCCTCCCAGACCTCATGTTTCACAATGACCTCCGCTTCCCGTTCCACATCGCTCTGCCCTTCGCCGCCCCGCCCGGCCCCTGCGCCAAACTAAACCGGCTGTAAAAAAGACCACCGGACCCATGAAGAGGTGCCGGTGTGTCAAGCATCTGTTTTATCCATTACTTCGAGACTGCAGGCCTGCAGAGAACAGAAGACATGCAGGAGCATCCATAAATCTTTGGCCTCTGGTGGAAACATATTTTCCACACGCTCGTTCCTCTGCGTACATTCTGATTTTAACCCACATCCCTCCGTTTTTTTTGACTGAAGGGGTGTGCATGCATCCATTACAGTGATTTGGGAGGACAAAAGAAAGTGATTCATTTAGCGCGAGTTGTTGATTCCAGAGATGCAAAGTTCGAAAAAGTGCAGCGATACAAGCACTGATAGACGATAAAAGTTAAAATGCATACGTGACGCCTCGCCAGTGAGATACAGACCAGTAATACAAATAAAAAGTTTATCATATTGTGATTTTATTGCTCTGTATGTTGCAAAGATCACGTCATAATTTACGACAACAATTTTAATACAAACTCTTTCTTAAATGTATTCTAACATTTGTCGTTTTAACAGAGAGTAGCTGTAATTGGTTATCTTTTTTGATCACATGATGCTATTAGTATTCTTGTATTGGTTGTGTTTGTTGTGGCGATTGATAGCGTGTAAAATGGCAATTTCAATTTATTCTAATAAAGAGACACAAGACTCCCGTGACAGACTATAGAGACAAATATTAACCCGCAAACTGTAAATGATTTAATCCCGAAGCTTTGTCTCTCACACACACGTTTACATTTATATCACTCAATTGTTTCTGTAATATCAGAAGACTAAATAAATGATGTTGTCTGATTCAGTGTAGTAATGTATGAAAGACAGGAGACATTCGAGATTGCAAGACAGGCCAAATAAAGGACAAGTCTCGGGTTTGTTAAATATTTCATAATAGCTGGATAATTCATTTACAAAGAGACATTCATTTGCTCGTGTATAATGGCATGCTCATCCAAAATGGAGAGTGAGAGCTCAAAGTTTTGAAAAATTCAAATATTTGCATCAATTTTTAAAAGGGGTTTATGTCTAATGAATTTAGATTTAATTTGGCATGGCATAAAATCCATTTGTACCGCTCTTAATTAAGAATGCAGTCCATGCAATTAGAATTATGGGTAGAGCCTTCATCAGCCGGTCCTGAGAGGACTGCAGTCGGAAAAATTATGTTAATGCTTTACACAGAAAACACTTGGAATGGAGGCCACTTTTTTCTCGTCTTCTGCCGACAATGAGGTCCTGCGAAAAGCCTCTTTCTGGAGCTGCGTTTGAAGCTGATGTTTATTGTTTTGTTTACAAAAGCCCTGCATACGAACATATGTCGGATGTGTTTATGGACCTGTGTTTGCGTGTGACGCTAATGTGCTGTTTTACAATATACACTGACTGCACTGAGCAGAGCGTCAAGGCGATTTCTTTTCATCTTGAAGGAGTGTAAAGATGATGAAGTGTGCAGAAGAACGGGAGGCCGTTATTACCTATGATTCTCAATAGTGCAATAGAGTTTCTGTATTTCATCATTTAGCCTGGTGTTATAGAAGCTTCTTAAAATAAGTACATCAATAATAAAACAAATGATTATTATGAGTAATCTTTTTTAATATGACATACTATTTGTGATAATTATTCGATTTTGTATTCAGCAAGTCGGGGGCTTTTAGTGTTTGACACTTTATAGATAATTTAATAAAAGCACTTGAAATATATATAATATTTTTATTATAGTTAGTAAATATTTTTGAGTAAAAGTCCAGGGTCACATTGTATCTGTCTACCTTACCTTCTTTCTGTGGGTTTGATAAGCCTCCTCATTAATTGTTACAAACACCATACACAACCCTTTGCATAGTTGAACCTTGAGTGTAAGTGACTGAGTCTTTCATCTCCTGTAGAGAAAAGGAATTCATGAATGCACATGAACCGGCGGTGGACTTCAGACCTCCACACAAACTTTGACATCAAGCACAAGTTCAATTTGACTTTGTGCATTTTGATACGGAGAGGAAATGAATTGATTTGGATGCTCCCAGCACTTTCAAAGCACTTCAAAGTAAAGCCAAGAGAGGGATGAATGCAATTAGTGACTAATTAATAATATTATCAAACCTGCAGTCTTACTTGTATTGTCTGCTTTACTGTCAAAAAAAAATATGAATATTATCTGACTTTAGTTTATGTGGACTTTTATTATGAAATTATACCTTGTTTTTTACTACCTGAATTGTGTTAGTCCCCCAAAAAGGTTAAAGCTACAAAACAGGGGTAAGAAAACAATTTTTTAAGTTTGCATTGAATCATGTCACTATGTTATCTCTAACATTTTGTATTTACTTAAAAAGTGAATTATTGTTGTGTCTGTGTACAGTCTCCATTACAGTCATGTGACATGACTGGACTAATGCTGCCTTCACGTGCTCACAGAAATTCAATAATTCACACTTTACATCTTTTTTTATAAAACAGTGCTATTTTAATGTTAGCAGACGCTTTTGTGTTATGCTATTAAATCTTTCTTTTGCAACATTCAAGGACCATGGTCTACATGGTTAGGCATAGGGTGTGGTAAGGTGTATCGTAAGACTATAACCAGGGTTGTTGTTGTTGTTTTTTTTTTTACAACATCTGCATTGTCATATCGTGTTATTAAAGACTTTCAAAATAACTTTTACGAATAACCATGTGAGGAAGATTGTATGTTAAAATCAGCATGTATTTTCAGGACCATCACAGCTGACTAGAAGGCTGTACTAAATTTCAAGTTGGAAGTCTGCCTTCAAGTGGTGTCCGTCGTACTTTTCCAGGTAGGAAATTCTAACTTTCCAATTGTGGTAACACAGCATTAAACCCAAATTTTGCATTATTTCTTTAAAAAACCTCTAAAACACAACCACCGCTACATAATGCTTCATTTCCGTATCATAAACTCATTTCCACAGTAAAGTGGACTAACCCACGAGTACAACAGCAGCCTATTTTCCTTTCGTTTTGCCTCCACGTTGTAGGTGGCTTCCAACTTTTGAGTCATACATTTAATGGGAATGGCATCTGGCTGGATCTCCTCTCCCTCGCGAACGCCCACGCCGAGCCAACCCGCAGGAACGCTCTTCCTATTCCCATTAAAGTTCATTTAACCTCCACACACACTGTTAGCAAACCTTAGTATTCTCTCTTAAGCCTCGCATGGAGGCAGGTTTGATGTTTCTCAGGAGTGGAGAGCTACGCACGCCGGTCGGGGCCTTGAGCGAATAGGCAGGTTTGCTCTGGGAAACAAGGTTTTCATTGGTAACACTTGAGAAATAAATAAGCAGAAAGCCAAAAGCTTCCAGTGAATATGCATTAAAAAGTAATGTGAGTGCCCTCTTGTGCATTCTGTGGGGAAATTAGGCCCGGGGTTTAATATGAAGTCGGAGTACTAGAGTATTACTAGACTATTATCAAGACATTCGCAACGCTCACTCTGTCATTTCCTAAGAGACTAATTTGTCTCTTTAAAACGACTTGCATAAAAGTGAACATTGTACAGGCCGGACTATTAAACGTGCTCCTGTAGGATGTGAGGTGAATGAATTGTCTGTTTGTGAGATTTTCTTATAAAGCGGATTGTAGCAATATACCACGATGTTGCGTCAACTTAAGCACATCTGGAACAATATTCAGTACTGTAATTGAATTGGAAATAGTTGTCTGCTGATAGACTTTAAAGATGATCTGTGAAGTGTTTTCTGTGTTTAATCATTTCTCCCATAACATGCAGGTAAACTGTTACACAGTCGGCTCAAGAAAAATGTAAACACTGTCGCTCTGTGATGCTTTCAGCAATAGTGTTTGTTTAGGATTCCTGACAATGCAGTTGTGGCTCAACCAATGAGATGACCGTTGGTGGTGTTTGCAACCTCTTTTCGTTGCCATCACACACGTCACCTGTACCTCTGAAACGTGTTATATAAAGTACATAACTAGGGATTTTTAAGGCCCTACTTTATGGAGTGTCCAACAACAAGTTTAGTACATGGAAGGTGTAAAAACACTATTATTTCATAATAATTGGCAGTTATTAGTACCTTACTTCTTGACTGACTCTCAAATGATTGGTTCCTCGGTTAAGTGGTCTAATCCCCTCTTTTCCGCCAGAGCCATTGATAGAGAGAGTTCTGCCAACTGAAGTCCAAAACGCTGGAGCGTCATGTGATTCATGGAGCCTACAGATAGTTCATGGAAGTTATGTTTTCTCTTGAAATGCTTTATTTCTTTATTCTTTTATTCATTAAATGGCTTTCATCTTTAATTTGGTTTACCGCTGTTGTCTCTTTAGTCGCAGCTACATCGGGAACTATTGAGAGCCTGTGTCATGTGATTCATGGAGCCTTCAGATATTTGCAGGAAGTTATGTTCTCTGTCTGACTTCATTTTTGTTAATTGAAATGAATTTATTTAAAGGTCCGGTAAATGTAATATAGCGCCATCTAGCAGTGAGGTTGCAAATTGCAACCGACAGCTCACTCCATCCCTCCCTCTCGAAGCACTACGGTGTCTGACACCGGGGATAAAAAGACGTCATGTGTTCGCTTCTTTGGCAAAAAAGATAACGTATTTGCTTAACATGGCGTTCGCTTTTTTTGTAAATAATCAGCCATTTTTGTACGATTCATTTCATGCAAACGTAAATTAGCCACCTAAAATAGCCAAGAAATTTTGTGAGACTTATTTTGCTGGTGCAATTCTGTTTGGAAATAATATATAACATAATATTCAATTATAGCTTCATCAAAGTGTTTAGAAAGACCTTATTTGCCACAAGTATAACCAAAAATCAACTGCCACGTCACTTTTCTCTATGTTTGTATGAATGGATGGATACCCAAGTGCATAATTTAGATGTTTTAATCCGCCTCTCTGCTTCCATATGATAAATGTCAACAAAGGATTACCGATTAAAAGCCTATCTGGGTTCCCCCTGCTAATACTCTACAGAAAAATGTAAAAGATTCACTCTGTATCAGCATCCAGCGCAGTTTCTGTTAGTTTTTTGTGTTGTTGGTTTTTTCGTTTGAATCCAATTTACACATGTTGAATTCCTTTTACAGTAATGAAAACCTTTCCATTTCTCTTACGGCGTAAAATGACCTCATGCAAAGAAGAGGTTTAATTCTTTTGTGTGTGTGTTTGTGTGTCTGTTTGTGTGCGTGGGTGTGTGTGTGTGTGGGTGTGTGTGGCCGTTTTAAAATAATGGTGGCATTGCTGCCGTGGGAGAAGAGCCACATATTGATTGTGGATTGTACAAATAGTTCATTCTATCAAGACTGACTGTCCCTATTGTTCTACATACTAAATAATGAATAAGCCCATCCGTCAATGTTTAAAGGTATTTATTGCGGTTTCCCTTTGGCTTATATAAACCGGTGGAGGCTCTATCTTTAAAACCGTTGGGAAGCCTCCATGAAGAACAGTGTTTAATGGAGGTCCTGTTCAACTTTTTTGGCTGAATTGTTTGATTTAATTTACTTAATATTTATGTTCTTATGCAATATGTAAGCCAAAGGAGGTCTGGAAAAAGCATTAAGTCTTGGGCAATAGCTAAAAGTGTTTCCAGGTGAAAAAACAATTGGATGTATTAAAAAATAAGGTACAGCGTAATGGCCCAAATTTATGGTTATGACACTTAATATAAGTATATAAAGATAATGAAGTACTGAAGTGTTGAAGTTTTCCTCAAATGTTTATATAAAGTATATAACCAGTCTACACCAATTTGCAGTTTTCGTATTGTGTTTGTACTTTGGACATTGATAGTTCTGAATCAAAATAATTATGTTTTTAATACTGAGGTGAAAAACTAAAACTGACTGCGAAATGCGATTGCAGTCTCCGTATTAAGTTTCCATCGCAAGACTCATTATTCATTCAAACATCTCCACATGCTTAATGTACCTGAAAATACAGTTCCGGGTCACTGTTTAAACACTAAATAATTTCACTGATCAATATTGCTGGTATGTGACACAGTAACCTGCAAGGCCTGAATATTTCATCAAATATACAGAGGAATGTTTTAAAAGTAATTTCCTGTCTTTAAAAACGCTTTTTCACTTAAACCATTAATATGAGTGAATTATAGATTATTTTTCCTGGATTTTGAGCATCGGGTTATGAGTGTAACCAAGTAGAAATTATATTACATATATTATACAGGGGAACATGTAGAGAATTAATGGATCTGTGTCCCACTAACACTACAGGCCCGGGATGCATGAGACGTCCCCCAGGGGGTCCTGAGAATAGAAGATTTTCACTGTTCCTTAGAATTAAAAGAAAGGTACAGTTGTATTATCCAGTGTAGACTTACTGTATTTGGTCATTGGAAAACAGATGTGTATCTCTTCTGAATTTCATCAATTTAATTCTACTTAACTTTAGTTCAGATTTAAGCAGTAGTTTTGGAAAGAACGCTCTCTTAACTCAAGATCTCAGGACACTTTTTATGGGTTTAAATTCTTTACATGGAAAATCCTTGGATTTCTTGCAGTCAGTCTCTTGTGACTGTGTTCATGCCTACAAATAACTGCCAAATCTTGATTTATCAGATTTTCAGCTTGAAACATAATGTAAGACCTTGTTTTGTAAAGAAGAACAGAACCTCAAAAAATAACAACTTCCTTGTAGTCATGTTTTTTTTTAATGCAAAAATTCTTATGAAGGCACGTTTGATTTCATAAATGGCTGGAGGAACAACATGTTAGAAAACGGAGGCAATTACTCCGAGCTTTACACAGAAATAATCCCAAACGAATAGTTTCCTCTGTAAAGCTTTTTTGTTTGTTTGTAACAGAGTTGTGAATTTAACTTTTTATTATAAATCATATTAAGAAAAAGGCAAAGTGGGTTTTTGGTTTCTTCCAACATTAACTGACAATTGATCTGGTATGCTTCAGCTCAGACTGTTCTCTGATCAGATCCAGAAATACTGAGATGGATTCATTATAAACTACTCTTAAATTATTTATCTCTCTCACACACCAAACTGACAAACAAGAGGTGCGAGTCACAAAAAAGCGACGATCAGACTATGTTTAGACTATAACACACACACTAGCGTCGCTTGTCTCTGGGGAGTCTTCACCTGTAATCTTAGAATTAATTCTATTTGGTATACTCAGAGTAAGTCAGATGAGGGTCCGTGGCGGAGGAACCTGCTTCTTTCTTAATGAACACATAGCTCACCTTCCTCAGCGTGTCCTTGGACTGTCATCTCCAACCTTTTGAAGCTGTATCTGATTATCCAGGCAGCAATTAATCATAATTAAGCCAGTCGGAGGGTTGGAGCAGTGGAGGCGAGGTGGAAGAGGATCTGGCAAACTTCCTGATCAGACTCCCGTTTTGGCAAGCCGGTACCTCACTGGGTTCCACGAATGAGGAGGTGGTGGGGGGAAGGAGGGGACATATGTGTGTGTGGGTGGGGGGGTTATGAGTGGTAGGGGGGATTTGGACAGGCCCGTGGCTAACTCTCATCCTCACTTCAGGTCCCTCTGGACCGCTGTGAAATGTTGGCTATGGTGAGTTCCTGAACACTTGGATTCTCTTTGTCTTTCTGGAGGAGAAAAACGAGACCCACAGCAATGTTTGGATTTGGATCTGAATTTTCTCAGATGCACGTTTACATGATAAAATAGGGAAAAGTCATTAAATATTTTTTTTAAATTGAATCGTCTCCTCAAATGCAACTGCAAGTTGGTTATTAAGTTAATGTTATGTTAATGTTGATGACATTCATATTTTCAAGCTGCACTATATAAAATGTAAATCTGAGTGTATTTTGATTAATATTACTGAATTTTTATTACACACTATTGCACTGACTGGCAGCTTTGTTTGGTTTACAGATGGTTTGTAGTTAGTTGGTCAAAAGGTTTGGTATCACAGGCCTGGACTCTTGGCCGTCTCATGTAGACGTTTTTTCTTTTTGCAGGCAGTGTAACATTAAAAAGTGTTTCCATTGCATCAGTGTAATATTATGTTGTGCTGTATGCGTGTGATGGAGGCAGAGCAGAGATTAATTCAGGGGTCAGACGTATCTGAAGTCCTGCCGAGCAAAGGCTGAAGTCTTGCCAGGCCCTGACAGAGGTCAGTTTTGGCTCTGTCTCTCATTTCTCTCTTGTTCGGCCCTTTCTCCAGTAACGAAATTGGCTTTCAAATGGCAAAATTGCTCAGGGTGTACAAAACGTCCCTTCATTCCCTTGCCTTGGGTATGCGTTATAGAGGGTCACACCTCTCTAATTAAAGTTTGCATCCCCCCACCCGATATACAGTATAAGGATATACATATCAAAACTAGCCATTCTGTGATAATATCACGCCAGTGTGGTGCTTAGGGTTGTGGATTTGGATTTTATAGTTTTATATATTTATTTTGTTGTCAATAATAACAAAACTAGGGCAAATATTATCAATTCAATTATTGTCGTTATATTATACTATTTTAATACTATTCATATTGATATCAAGATTAATATATAAAAAATAATATTATTGATATAAATCATATTTATCAATAATAATCATACTAATAATTACGTTAAGGCCATCTGTATTGTTATTATTATTAATGATAATAACAATAATATGATTTTATAATCAATAATAAATTATCCATTACTGTAAATTACGCATATTTGTATTATTTATTTTTGTAGCTTTGTCTCTCTTCTCTACAGTGTACATGTCCAATTAAACAATTACTACATAAAATGTATTTCAAATCAAATTTCTATCATTTTTCACTTCCACAAAGTGCCCGGATATGTTTTTTTCCCACCCTGTTGCAAATGGGCTTTAGAATTACGCAGCAATTAAATTCATTGAGTGTATTTATCGCTTCATCCATCAGCTTGTAATCTTACAATAACAGCATTGCATAAGCGTTTATCTGTCATTACGGTTAATTGTGCCTCCATGTGTGCACTGACTTTAATGTAAAGACATGACTGATGATGTTGTGTTCTCACTAATTCTGCCTTAAAGAAACCACACCGGCGGACCACTGGTTTCCTCCTTGATATCCATGGTCGTCTCGGAAGGTCTGTTTTCTCCCCCGTTCTCCGTCAGGCTCCTGACAGTGTCCGCCAGCAAGAATATTTCACCACATCATGTCTCAGTGTGATTGTCCTCTGACTAACCTGACCAGAGGACGACTTTGTTCTTAAAAGAGGACACCAAATTAACAATGAGCTGTTTCACAGTCAGCGCCTCTGATCTTAATGAGGGATGACCTGGAGAAATATAACATAATTATCCTGATTATTACAATCTTTTGCCAGAGAATATAAAAGGCTCATTATTGTTCTTTTTGAATTGTTCATTATGATTATTTTCAAGCCTGCAGCCTTTTCGGGCCGAGAGTGGAAAATGGAGACGGGAGTGGAAAACGCTCTTTGATTGGTTAATACCCAGCAGTATATTGAGCTTACAGAACTTTAGCCCAGAACCTCGGGTCTCTCTGTCTCCCCTGACCCCCTTTCTTTCTGAACATCCCCAGGCTTTCCTGAATATATTTTCTTCTTTTTTTAATATTTGAGTAAGGACAGTGATCTATTAAAGGTTTCTGTTAGGGACCTTTTTAACATATTCAAATATATTTGATTCGTTGAAAAGGGCAAAGCTGACGTGCTGAGTTTAGCACTTTTTCACAGTTTGCAAAGTGCTTAGTTTGTCCGGGGCTAGCTGTCACACTGTTAAAAATATTTCTAATGATGGTTTTTTGTGAGTCCGTTTTTTTAATGAAAAGTCTTTTGAACATTATGTTGCCCAGTTAGTCTCAAGTCTACTTTATTTATAGAGCCCTTTCCACTACAAAGGAGACCAAAGGACTGTACAGCCACAACAAATATGAGAAAATATCAAGATCAACATTACAGAAAAACAATTTCATCTTTCAAAATTCAACAATTAAAAGAGATACAGCTCATTTAAAGTTTTTCCTTTTTTGTGGCCCTGTTTGTTATGTTCAAAACAGTTAATGAATCTGCAAAAATGACAGAAACCGTTATAATTCAACTGTATAAAACTACAAGATATAAAACACATGTGACAACTTACCCCCATTTGACATCAATGAATTACCGGTTCCAGAATGAGATAACTCTAAAAATTCAAAAATCATGTTTTGTATTATGTTATCATGTTATAGTGTGTTTTATTGTGTTACTTTACTGTTTTTTTTTAGTTATTATGGCTTAAATCAAAACAAACCAACTGCGGTTTGACTGATATCTCATTTTGGAACCAAACTCTTCCTATATTGTTGATGCTTGTCTTAATGTGGTTTTATTGTGTTCACTTATTTACTCATTTAACAGGCAAACTAATAAACATATTACTTTTTTATACTCATAAACATATCTACATCCCAATTTCTGTTATTATTCAACAGTGTAATATTACGAATTACAGCAATTACCATAAATTACATGTGTTTGGATTCTCTCATCTCTGATTAATCGTCTGTATTGGGTGAAATGACCCTGTTATAGATTTTTTTTCTTCATTTTTTCATCTAGGTTGAAACTGCCAGAGCAGCAGAGCGGGGGGGTCATGGCAGTATCGGCTCCTGGTTGTCCATTACCGAGTGTCTGCTTAATTTCAGCATTTGCAGCTGGAGTGATATGTGTAATTACGCCTGTCAATCCATCTCGCCGCGCTGTCACCTGCGTGACAGTCCACATAAGCAGACGTCTGCTGTCCTCTGTGAATTCACATGAAGGTTTGATGGAGGGTCTCGCTGCTACATACATCTGCACATGAATGCAAAATACAGTCGCATATGACCGAGACTCTAAACAAATATGAATATTATATGAACTCCTTTGAGCTTTTGATGACAGGACTCTCAACCTATTCTGAATACTGCATTATGGTGTATGAATAATTTTGATATTGCAAAGGCAAGTGATGGACAATTTTCTGTGTGCATGTAAAGCTATAAATTATAATTTTTAATGCAATGCATAACTGAAGGATTTATTTGCACAGAAATTGGTTTTGCTTGTTTGCTAATTTGCTAACGATTCCATGGAAAATGTTAGTTTGACATCATTTGGCTTCGACCCACGTAAAGGTAAGTACATAAAATAACATGCAATTGAATGTTTCAAACAAGAGATATGGAGGCAAAATTAAGCAACCCAATTAAAAATGTTGTGCATGCACAGAAAAGAGCAGGATTGGATTCCGTGCACCGCAGGACGACTGGAACTTCTCTTTGTTGGCTTACATTCGCCCCAAAAAACAAATGGGTTTCCAGTGGCGTCGCTGCGTGCGAAGCTACACCATTATTGAAATCCGCAGTAGCTGTTTTGCCCTGTTGCCAAAAGAAATCAAGTTTGGCCCTCGTGGCAAGCTATGAAAGAATATGAACTACTGTGACGTGTCGCCTGCATGCGAGATCAAATGCACACACATTCAAAAGAATCTCCAGGTAGCCTAGATTTATCGACAGGGGGAAAAAGTGCCACGATGAGACCGACTCAATCATGAATCCTTTGATGTTGTGGGAGGACGAAGCATCATGGGCCTGAACAGAAGAACAATTATTCTTTTCTGCCCCACTTGCACTTTCTCTCTTTCTCTCTAATGGGTTTAGCATTCATTCTCCGTAATAGCTTAAACAGTCCGAATGGAGTACAGGCATGTTGTTTATTCACTGAATTTCTGCACACGCACAGATTCTGCTCTTCTGCATCATGAGTGACTACCATGAGGAATAGTAATGATGCATTTGCTTTTCCCTTAACCTTTAAATTTTTTCATATTTAATGAATTTAATATAATGAGAAAATCCCTCAGGATTAAAGGATTCAAATTATAAGGAAGAACAGTCACAGGTTTATATAAAATCAAACCTGGAGACATCAGTGAAATTAAATGGAGAGTATATAGAAACTTTTTTTGCAGAGAAAAAGAGTCAGAAATCTCACAAATGTCTCCATTAGAGTTTAAAAGAGATCGCAACGTCTCAAATTGGCTCGGATTTGTCAAGTCTGCAATCAAAAGTCAATATTATTAAAGATCTCAGTATGAACTCTTACATTTGTCATCAAATTTAACCAAATCCAAATCCTTTTACCTCTATAATCTGCATTAATTGGATTTTCAAAGCGTACAGACTTCATAAATCAACAACATTTATTTGCAACAGTTTGTGTTCCATGACAGTGTTTGATTCCTATAAGAAAGTATTTCGGATGTATTCTGAAAAATTCCTATACAATGTGGCCCTCAGGTTATAAAATTGAATTAACTTCTCAAGTGAGCTAAATCCTCTTGAGGTACCATCCAAAAATTCTAAAAAGTGTCGCTAATTATGAAAAAAACTTGCACGCGTGTAATGGTAAAATGTAAAGATCTGTCTCGTGGAGCTTAAACTAGAATTTTACACCTCACTTAAGCTGAGAGGAAGAGGTAATGTTAAGTTTGAGAAATGTGAGTTTTCTCACATCTCTTGTGTGGCTTCACCAGGCTTCTGCGATCAATAGACTCTACTTGCTGGAGGTTAACATCAGGTCTCCTCTCTTTAAAAGCCATAAAACTGAAACTAAACAAGCCACGAAAAGCCCTAACCTCCTCCTCCCGCTCGACGCTCGCAGGTGTTCTCGGATTCGAGCGGTAATTGCGATCACATCAGTCCGGCCATAAAAAGCAGGCCTATGTAATGAAGCCGGTCTTAATAAGGTGCTTATGTTTTATTCTGGCCTATTAGAGGCACTGAGACCATCTCGGCTGAGCAGAATGACTTTTACAGTTCTCTCCTTTACCTGCTGTTCGGAAGAGGTTAGAGAGACCGACGGTTACACGCTTGCAGACGTTTCCTGTTGCACGCAGGACAGCGGGGTTTAGCAGCTGGCTTTCACACAACGCCCACTTCTGTTCTACCTTTCATAACAGTCACAGGACAATGCTAATCTGAACCACACGTTCCAGGGATCTTGAAGACAATTTCTGGCCTCGTTGGAACGCAGGCCATTAACAAGGGTTAAGAATGACACGGTCAAATACGCTGTTAAACTGAGCTGGTTTGAGTTAGACACATGCTGGGCTTTATAGGGAAACACCTCATGACATATGCTGATGTTTTGTTTGCGACTTCTTGTAATATTTGTGATATGTTCATCAAGCAAATTTAGACGGGTGTTAGTATGATATGCAGTAGTGACCAAAAGCGATGTCCAATTTGGGAAAACTGTCTTCAAATATATTATTTAACATATTTTAAAGATGATTTATGTGTGTTGTGAAGATATGTTGACCCTCAGCTTTGAGAATAATTTAAGAATCATTCCAAAAAGATAAAACGCAATACATGAGCAAATTTTATTGTGACAAGACCCTGGAGAATCTTGTCTCAATAAACTGTGCTGTTTACAAGATCTAAAAAATATTAATAGCAGATAAAATGTAGTCAATGTTTTATGTTTTATATTTTCTATGCATTTTTACGTTGTAAAATATTGATATCATGTGATACAATAATAGACTACACACAGACACGCACACGTATGTGTGGATTTTGTAAATAAATAAATAAAATATATATTAAATAAAAAAGATATGCATTTTAATTATAAAATTGAGAACTATTAAAGTATCACACTTAAAAACATTGTTAAAAAAATACACCTTACTGGAATGGCCACAAAACATCTAAAAATGCGGATTTGAAAGAAAATGTCAAACGATCTCGTAATTTTTCCATGGCTGTTTATAATCAAGTAATAAAAGACCAAATTGTCTACAAATTTGCCCCATGAACATCACTTTTGACCACTATAAACGAATATACATTCTAAAGTGTTCATTTACATAGAAGTAAAACTTTCAGTCTCGTATTTTACACCAGTGAACTGATACTCTGAATGATTTATAAATATGCTAAATCATTTTTCTCAAGAGGTGTGCATGTTACTGGTACGGCTTTGGGGGGGTTCCTTTGACACTCTTGGGTCCAGACCCCAAACTCTGGTTCATGTCCTAACAGCAAGTGGAGCAGCGGGGTCAAGCCACCAATGGGAAGCAGTCCTGGGCCACACCTCCACGGACCAGAACCCCCGTACAAGTCTCAAAACGTACGTCAAATGTCAGCTCAGCGGCCCTGGACGTACATGCCTGCCCTTACATCCAGATTTACCCAGAGCTGCTCACATTGGCCTGACCCGGACCTTCAGAGGGCCCAACATCAAATAATAATGTATATTAATGCTGTGTTTTGGGCTGTGTGCGCGGTGACAGTCTTAAACATTAATATCAGTGTATTTTGTGAATCATTTTTTGTCTAGATGGGTTTTAAAAGATACATGTTCCCTTCTGCAAACTATTAGAGCACATCTTAATGACACATCTTTAAATCCACAAAAGCGTGTTTGTGGTATTCTCATGTCAAATTTACGACCCTAATTCATCTTCTCTCTCTTCGATATTCAGTATGCTTTTACACATCCATCTCGCATTTGCTTTTCTTTTAAAATTAATCATGTATAAATAAGTCCAGGTTGTGACTGAAACAGGCATATCCCAAGTATTTCAGAACAATGACCGTTTACATAAAGGACACGGCATGACACACAAATGAAGATGATTAGATAGATAGATAGATAGATAGATAGATAGATAGATAGATGAATAAAATTCTATCACTATCATCATACAGTTCTTACATGCAATGAAATGTTAACACATGAATGAATGCAGGTCACATTTCTGTGAAACCCAAATTTGAATTCCTTCCCTCTTCCGCTGTTATTAGGTGCTGATGTTGAGCCGGGAGCTCATCCTTCTGCCCCAGATGCTAATTGACTCAACACCACGACCGCTGACAGCTGACCCCGTGCCTCACTCTTTTTTCTTCCCGGGACATCAGAAATTTCCTTTGCAGGTTTTGGAGGCTTTGAAATCCACACTCAAAATGTTGGTGGATCCCAGCAGGAACAAGTCCTGTCTCCGTCCCCCCAGAGTAGACGTACCGCCACAGGGTCCTGAGATGAGCCTTTGCCCGTCCGCTCTCTGTTCCTGGTAGGTGTCCGCGGACGATAAATATTTCATTTCCTTGCAAAACAAATAGCTGCGCATCATTTCTTCGCCGCGCTTTGTTGTCGACGGCGACTCGGCGGGTTGTTTGTGATGGTCGTGGTGGAGCGCAGGAGAGAAAAATGGCTTGTTGAGAACAATCATAACTCAGCAGGCCGCACAAAACACCTGACCTGATGGAGTCACGTCTGCTCATTGGGAAATACATCTGAAAGTTGTGACAGAGTTTATTCTTTTTTCTAAGCCGGCAGATAACTCATATCTGTGTTAGAGGACTAAAATCAAACAGGTTTCTGTTGAGTGCAGAATTACTGTGATACCCTAAATCCCATCTCTATTACAGCATGTTTTAAAGGCCGGTGGAGGAAAAAAGATTTGCTACAGCCATTCAAAAACAATGTGAACATCTGAATATTGCTGAAATTCAGTGAAGTCATGTTTTATTATCAGTATCTACACACTGCAATTTTGTTATAAAAGATAAATTATTTGAATAAACATTTTTTATCCCACAATATCCCAATTAGGGGAATATAAACTTCATTTCACAACTTTGGTAAACAGATGTTACTGAATTTACTAAATTAAACAAAAATACCTGCACATTCAAAATGTAATATGTAAAATCATAATTTGTCTTTTCTTACATTATTGATATCGTGTTGGAACCATGATCCCTCAGTTCAAGTCCAGTCTCGTGTTCCAGTCGTATCTTTACTGCCCTAGCCAATTAAAAACACAAAATATAGATGACACACTATTATAAAGGTTAAAAATACACAAAGACCGTTTTCTTCAGCATTTTTTTACTCCGTAGTACACCTTTAAATTGCCAGTTGTTGTAATGATGTCATCGTCTAGGCGCAAAGTCAGAGGTTATTTTCATGAATTATTTTATGTTGCGTTCTCTAAAATGACAACCCGGTGAAACAAAACGAAAACGCTCGCTCACCACCAAAATGTGAAGGCAAATCGCGTTGTAGTAACATTACACGATTATCATTATGAATGTGTATTCCCAGCACTGACTATGAGCAAACATGTACAGGCCGTGAGTGAACTGACTCAAACTTTCATTAACATCGCCAAGACACCTGAGTCATTTTAAATGGACATTGTTAAATGGATAGAACTGATTCGTCACTGCAGTGTATTGCCATACTACAAAAGAGTGAAGTTGAATGAGGGTGGCAAATGGTACTTCACCCTCGGTGACTGGTAAGTTAAAGATTTGTTCGTGGCTGTATTTCATCAAGACCTCCTCATTATTCTGTTCTTTCGCATGTTTTAGAGTGTGTGGGGTCGGTGTGTGTGTCTCTCAGTTAATGAGCGGTTTTCTGTCACACACTTCAGCTTCTGTGTTTAATCACAAGGACGATGTTGAGAGTCCATTTGAACATCAGCTTCACTCATTACAAGACTGTTCTTCAATCTGAGTGTCTGTCTGATACGTTCTGGCAGCTAATGCCAAAAAAAACTGCCAATTACTTTTCTCCTCCTTTAAATTCTCACAAATCTCCCTCATCATTTTCTCCAGAAGTACAGGTCCCTGCCTTCTGGCTTTGAAGTTCTGACATAACTCGGTGTACAATGGTAAAGAGATAGTATGTAAACACTTCTGAGGAGAAATAGGTCGTGAGAGAGACTTTCAGAGGAAAACGTTAATGCTCGTGGTAGCCCTTTTACATTAATTTAGATTGTTCGCTGTTTCAGTTAGGTTCTCAGGTGTTTAAAAAAGGTAAAGATTAATTAGTTATTATTAAAAAAAGGGATACAGTACAGTTATAAAGCTTTCAAACCTTTGTGGATGCCATAGCTTGGGTAATTTGGTATTAAAGAGATTTTGGTCGACTGAAGTGAGAAAGTTTTATCATTTTCAGTTAAAGGATTAGTTCATTTTCAAAATAAATTTTCAAGATAATTTACTCACCCCCATGACATCCAAGATGTTTACGTATGTGTTTCTTTAGTCGAAGAGAAATTACGATTTTTGATGAAAACACTCTCCATACACTCCATGCTTTCTCCATACAGTAGACTTCAATGGACTCCAAACGGTTGAAGGTCAAAATGACAGTTTCAGTGCAGCTTTAAACGATACCAGATGATGAATGAAGGTCTTATCTAGCGAAAAGATCATTAATTTTCTAAAAAAAAAAAATGATATGCTTTATAAACACAATGCTCGCCTTGCTCTGTCCTGCACGTTCATGACTTCACGTAATATGGAATTATGTTGAAAGGTCATGCTTGACGTAGGCGGACGTTCCGAGTCCGTGTTTATGTATGTGTAAAAGGAGGACCATTCAAAAGTTATTGAATGTTCAATGACACATATTCAAATCTCTCTGTGTCAGTTTATTCTTTAAAATTGTCATTTCGTGTGCGTATCCTGGATGTTGAAATTTAAAAAAAGCCTGACCTTTTCAATGTAACTACGTATTACCTGAAGTCATGAACACGCATCACAGAACAGAGCAAGGCGAGCATTTGTGTTTATAAAGCATATACATTTTTTTTTTTTTTTAGAAAATGACTGATCGTTTCGCTAGATTGGACACGTTTTCATCATCTGGTATCATTTAAAGCCCTTTGAAGCTGCACTGAAACTGTTATTTTGACCTTCAACCTTTTAGAGTAAATTGAAGTCCACTGTATGCAGAAAAATCCTGGAATGTTTTCATCAAAAATCTTAATTTCTTTTCCACTAAAGAAGCAATCTAGGATGACATGGGGGTGAGTAAATTACTGCATCATAAAAATGTGTTTTGAAAATGAACTAATTAAGGATAAATAATTTTAATTATTATCCTTCAAATGGCTTAATTTACGTAGAAAGCATTTTTTATTGCATTGTTTAAATTAGCCTTTTCATTCTCATTGCTGTCCTTGAGAAATAAAAATTCTAACAAAAAACAAAAAATGATATTTCAAAAAGGTTGGGACATTGACTGCTCATCTTTCTGAACATATGGAGTGCATTAAATTACTTTTCAATCATTTTGATTGAATTTCATCAATATATATCCACAAATCTGCTTTGTTCCTTGTGTGTAGAAATGGGCCAGAAATCAAAAACTTTTGCTTCTGTATTGTGCACTTACCTCCAAGACATTCGTGTCATGATCAAATCCCTTTCCAGCCAAGCGTCATTAAAATGAATTTATGCACTTTGGAATTGGAAGTTCTGGATGTATGTCGCCCAGTTTTCTGGCTTAGTCGTGAAAGTGTTTTATTCAATGGATAGAACCGGCTTCCCTTCCACTACATTGCAGTTGTTCCCAATTCCGAGGCCCTCATTCACTGTGGCCTGGGGATACTCAACTCCACATTAAATGGCACGACTGGGCCGGCGTTCTTTGCTTGTTAAGAGTCTAAAGCCAGACTTCAAAATCTCAGGGACCAGCTCAATAGTTCAAACATGTATTCTCTTTCCACACTACCACAGGGTTGCATCAGTGTCTGAATATAGTGATGCTATGCAGTAATTTTTTGTTTTGTAAAGAGTACATTTTCTGATGAGTCTTTTCCTGGTCTTTTTTGTGCAATTTATTTTTGTTAAAGGGATATTTCACACAAAAATGAAACTACTGTCATCATTTACTCTCCTTCGAGTTGTTCCAAAGGTGAATACATTTCTTTGTTCTGACTTTGACTCCCAAAGTAGGAAAAATTACTTTATCATTTTTTGTTCTGTTAAACACAAAAGAAGACATTTGGAAGAATGAGGGACAGGAAACAGTTCTGGGGCACTTTTGACTACCATTGATTTTTTCCTACAATTGGAGTCAGTGGGTGTTGAGATCTGTTTGGTCATAAGCATTATTCCCAATATCTTTCTCTGTGTTTATTGGGACAAAAAAAATGTATACACATTTGCAAAAACTCGAAGGTTTGCAAATGAAGACAGAATAAAAAATTTTGGGTGATGTATCACTTGAATTAGTTTGGTGAGATGCCCAATTGCATGAATTAATCAACTGTTCTTATAGATAATTGACTACAATTTGCTCCAAGCGTTTTTTTATTGCTAAACTATAATGTTGTTTGCATATCTTTTCCAGGTTTGTTATATAAAATCCCCTTATGTAAAGTCACAACAATGCACATTATAAAAAACCCCTTAGAAACAAAATTAAATGAATGACTAAACGATTCAAAAAGAGAATATACTGTAGAATTATAGATGAGGGTCAAAGGTCAATAGCCACAGTGGATTGCATGTAATTTCACTCTCTGAATGATTAAAAATGGCATTATATTAGCTCACCTGCAGTTAAACTTTTAAATTATACAATTTCTCTTGCACGGCATTTGATGTAGAGTAGTATAGAAGAAGATGCGATCAGAAGTGGCATTCAGCAAATATGTCTGACCTAACACCTGTAAGTGTCCACCTTTATTGTACAGAATGACAAGATCTCAGTAGGACTTCCTCTTTAGTTCTGCTTTCGTTTGACAATGCAGAATTCACACCTCGCCTCTCTCGCTCTCCGAGTCGCTCTCTCGCTGTACGCTTCAGGCAATTACAGCAATGTTGCATTTGTCAATCACATTCAGTTGTGCATGGTTTCCTAAAATAATTATCAGGTGAGTGGCATCTTGTTGCCTGGAGTAGCAGTCTGGTGAAGGCAAGCCCTAGAGTATTAATTACTGCGTGCAGAAATTTGCAGAGAAGCAAGTCTTTTAATGGTAGAACTGACGCAACATGATTGTTTTGAATATTTTTTCTACTAACATGACAATCATTGTTGTCCCTGTGGTCATCAGCATAGATTAGCTGGAATCATCAGGGGAGTCCATTACCAAGCTGTGTACCATTTGATAAAAAGAGGCACACGTTGCCAGCTTTCTGTTTGTTGATTTTCAAAACAAGGCCTGCTTTTCAAGAAGAAAAAAAGCAGCCCAAAAGTCAAAATTTGTAATAAACATGGACGGCTGCCAGAAAGCACGAGTGTAGTGCTATTTACCGGGGTGAAGGAGCTACATTCCTGGAGAATTCTGCTGGAGAGTATTCTCTCAGGAAAGCAATCTTCAAATAGCAGCATAAAGGATGCATTTATTCTAAAGGGCATTTTCCTGCAGGAATACAGACTGATGTGTGTGATGGCAGAGTTACTGTAGAATGCATCAACTCAGGCCAGGAAGATGTTGAATATGAGAGAAAGAGAGACAGCGAGAGAGACGACTTGTACAGGTGGCATTAGTGGGTCAGAAACGGTTATCATATTTGTTCATTTTTGTCCTGGATTACATCTGTGTACATCTAATGTCTTTTAACCTAACGTGATTTTAGGTATATTGCTCACATCTCAGATTAGGGATGTAACGATATTATGGATATCGTATCATCGCAATAGCCAAATTGTCTCAGTATTATCGTGATCACATGACTGCATTAAACAATAGGTCTTCTGGGCCTAGCATAAAGAAATGTTAGAAAAACAATAATAGATGTTACCTTTGGCAAGGTTCATTTGATGCAATTGTTTTATTTTATAAAAGTGATTTTTAGGTCATTTGACCCATTTCACACTATAACTTTAAGCAACAGTTATGATTGGAGGATAAAGAAAAGAGGATGCTTATGGCACGGTTTCAAGTCATCATTTGAAATATTGCAATAAATATCATACTGTGAATTTATTATGGTACAGTGAGATTTTGATTTTGTTACATCCCTATCTCAGATTATTTCTGCGCATGTATAACTGTACAACTTCATAGGACATAGACTGTAGTAAAATGCAACGTTTTTCTTTTATTGCCAAAAGAATCATGAGAAACCAGTAAAAAAGTCTGTTCATACTCCAAAATATTGTGTTATTTATACTGTATAAAATTATTTATTTGCTATGGTACTGAATATTATAATTTTTTAACATAGTATTATTTAAAACGTCAGAAGTAGAACAGCTGGAAATATTCCTGGAGTTTTAAGGAGAATATTGTGCTAAATTGTCAGAAATATTATATAACAGCGGGGAAAAAACCCCAAAAGATTTATGGAAGGTTTTATCTTTTATGCACAAATGTAATTTCTTTTTTTGGTTTGAGTGAAATTTAAACTAGATCTTCTTCATTGGATAAATAGTATGCAACAAACCACTTAAACACTATGTCTCAACATCAGTGATCTGTAAAGCAGTCTTGGTATCCTTTTTTTGGGAACTGGCTGTAAATTCCCACCCATATCCCGTTACAGCATTAGCAGTGTGGGAGTTCTCAATGTGTGCGTTAAAGTTAATTGTACACCTCCCGATGAGATTTCTACACACCTTTGGTGGGACAGCTTCACCTTCCTCAATTGTGCCCGTTAAAATGAAATGCAATGTAGTGTCACGTATTGCTTTCAAGTTCACGCCCTGGTCTATTGTGTTGCGTTGATGAAGGCTAGCGGTCTTTGAAACGTAACCCTGCGTCATGCATGCTATCTGAGAGCGATGTGTGAAAGGTCCGTTCAAAGAGCGTTGCAACCTTTACTTCAGGCTTACAAATGCACACTCGAGTACATATGAAAGAGGCAGTGATTCAAGGAGAAGCGGCAGAGGGGGGGTGCAAGCAAAGCTCATTAACATCCGTGTAGCGGCAAACGCTTTCTCTCTCTCCTCTTCTGTCCACAGAGCTGAATTCAAGCTTCAGATGTGCCAGGCCTGCTGGGACTTCGGCTGCCACTTTAATTAGTGCTCAGTAATTTCAATAATGAGTGACAATTCAGTGGGGCTTTTAGGTTGGTCTCCCTGTCAGAGGCGAATCAATAATCCGCTGTTTTCCTCCCTCCTTTCCTTTCAAGACTAAAAAGTGGTGCGTAACTTCCATCAGGGCGAGAGTGAGAAAATGAGAGACAACAGCGGGTCCCAGAGAAATGCTGGAGACGATTTAGCGCTAATGGCAGATGCTAGCCTTTCCTCTGCCTTTTGTTTTGATGTTATTGGATGAAAAGGCAGGTCTTTAGCAGCTAGCGGAGGAGCTAACCGTGAAAACAATTTGCCCTGGCTTTTAAAGGAGTGATTGTGGGTTAGCGAAAGGAGGCTCTGGGATTAGGGATAATCTCCCGGTCCGCACCTCAAGGCAGAGAGGAAATAGTGAAGCTCATTTTCTGCGTGCGCATTTGTGTCGTAGCCGGGCAGCGTTTCGATCCCACGGTGACATCCGTAATTGATAATAGGATTTTCAAGTCGAGTGGAGTCGAAATGTTATTATTAAGTCACATCGTGGTAGAATGAGAAACGAAAAGGTGTTGCACTGAGGCGTTTGAAAAGTTTATTTACATATCACTTATTCACAGAATGAGTTACGTGATCTGTGTGCGATTCTTTAACTTAATATGTGGATGCTTCTTCATTTATAAACACTTTTTAAGTCCCAAGAGCTGTTTCTTACCAAAACTAATAGATACTTACAGTACTTCTTTTTACTTCTTTTGTTGTATGAAGGTCATGATAAAGTTCTCAGACATTATTTGAGATTTTGTCCTTTTATACTCTCATCATGACTTGCGGTTTTATCACGTTCAACCTTCATTTAAAAATGTGAAAAAAAATGTCTTTAATTAAATAATCTGAGTGAGTGAGAAACAATGTATGATATATTGTGTGACGTTTTATACTTTAAATGGTAGCTGTGCAACTAGCATCTCCATAATTGAAGAAACATCCACACGCTTAACTTTTTTAATCCAGCGTTGTTAACCCTAAATATAAATAGGCATCTGTGAATTACATTCAGCGCATATTTAGCATTGACGCGAAAGCTTGTTAATTGTTTGTTTGAGATGGAAGCATGTTGTCTCGGCTCGTGACGAGTCAGCGTGGTTCTGCATACCATTATGCCAATCATGTGCAATTAGACCCTCAGATGCCAGGATTGGCAGACGTCCCGTTTCTCTTCCTACAGATACCGCTGTGAACTTCTGAACCCGTGAGGAGCCGGGTCTACCACAGCCTCTGGGTCTGAAAGGAAGACAGCGAGGGAGAGAGACAGGAAGTGCGGAAAATGATGCCTCAGGCAATGTTACATTCTAAGCAGTGATGTAAGTGGTGTAGTTTGCCGGGTTAAGAAGATTATTCTTAGTGTTGGTTCCTTTCATCCTTTGCCTAAGTGAAAGAGATTGTCCATGGATCACCTTTGGCAGTTAGAACAACAGATCTTTAAAATGGATGTATTTAGACACGGCTGATGATTTAGGTTATAGGAACAAGTGCAGGCATTCATCTGTGAACCAGATCTTCTGAACTGGTTTTGGCTTTGGACACAGATTAAGACATGGTTTACTCCTTTACTTTAGCAACATTTATTTCGCAAGTGCTACGAAAAAAGTGGTCTGTGCGCTATTAAATTAGCTAGTGTAGCACGTGTGCGACACAGTTTGGCAGGTGCATTAAACAGAGCGGCTTGTTTGTTTGAAGTGTGTTTGTTGTTGACATTAATCAATGGCGCACTGCTAATTTACTTAGTTTTAGTCTATTATGCGAATTTTATCCGGCTGCATTGAGACCATATGTGACCCTGGACAACAAAACCAGTTTTATGGGTTAATTTTCGAAATTGAGATTATCACATCAGCTAAAAGCGGAATTATTAAGCTTTATATTGATTTATGAGTTGTTAGAATAGGACAATATCTGGCGGATATATAACCGTTTGAAACTCGGGATCTGAGGGTGCAAACAAATCTAAATATTGAGAAAATTGCCTTTGAAGTTGTTATTCAGAGCAATTATAGCAGACCAACCCCTCACAAAAATACAGTTTTTGGAAGATATTCTTTACTTGACATCCTGATGATTTTTGGCATAGAAGAAAATCGATAGTTTGGACCCAATGTATTTCTGGCTTTGACTTAACATGTTTCTGTGCTATTTAAGACTGGTTTTGTGATCCACAGTCATATATAACTAGATACAGACTCGCGGATGGGGAATCATGTTGTATAAATATGTCATCTGGCTGTTCTGCGTGTCTGAGTGACTGAGCTGCACAGTTTAACATGCTACACGCGTGACGCTTTTATCAAATATATCACTATTGTATAAAAATTTAAAACACAGAACTTAAAAAAAAGAAAATTAGGTAAATTAAAAATTGTATGGCCCTAATTTATCCATCTGTATGTAAAATTAATGTCATTTATCAGTTACCTGCCTATTCATGTTTTTTTAAGGATGGCAACAGACTTTTTATACTTGTGCTATAACTGTTTGGCTTGTGCTACAAAACTCTAAAACCTCAAAAAAATAACAAATGTCTTGATTGTTTCCTATTTTTTACCTTTAAGCTGCTTTAAAACAATCTGTATTGGGTAAAGCATATATAAATGATGTTGAGTCAAAGGGAATGAACTCTCATCATCAGTTTCACTGAAACACGTCAAAACTTTGTTTTTCTTCAGAACACTAAGAAAGATATTTGGAAAAAAATTGTAACCAAACAGTTCGGAAAATATTAACTATTGTAGGAAAAAATTGATTGGTTTCCCACATCCTTCAAAACATTTTCTCTGGGCTCATCGGAACAAAGAAACATATACAGATTTGGAACCGCTTGAGAGTGAGTTAATAAAGACAGTATTTTCATTTTTGGGTGAACTATCCCTTTAACATTGGCTTTGATTCCAGATTTGCTTTCTATATTTTCCTAAACATATGCTCCATTATATGATTAGTTAATTAACGTTATTTTGTCTTGCTCCCTCCAGCCCATATTAAAACTACTTGAGTATAAAACAGATTTACTTTCAAAAGTGTGAGAGAGCTAGAGATTCGGTCTTTAGCGGTAAGGACGTGGTTAATACTGCAGTATTCATTAATTATTGTAAATTTATATTTGGCATAATTATGAAGCAGTGTCTGTCGCTGTGGTCTGTGTGAAGCAGCTCTGATGGGGATGATAAATGGTGAAGCTGGAGCTCTTAATGAGAAAAGAGGTCATGTGTTGGGCGTACAGCACTGCCACAACTGTGGCTCGCCTTTCCTCCCAAGGTACCACATGAGCATACGACACGTAATTAGACTAAGAGAGGAAAAGGGAAGAATAAACCATATAATATCTTAATGAGATATGATATCAAAACTTTTTCTGAAGACATACGGCACATTTTTAATAGTATTGTAGTAGTAATTGTAGAGATCAGTCGATGCTTTGTTAAAATATACAGATTTTTTTTTTATTGGTAATTTGGGGTTGGATCAATTTTGTGATCAATCAGTCTGTGAAAATTTGGGTAAAGACATTTAGATTTGGTTTAATATCTTCCGTAAAATCACCCTATAGTTTAAAGAACATTTTGTGAAAGTATGATATAACCTTGATGTCTTTAATATTGAGTAAGACCATGTCAAAGATTGAAATCATAGTGAAATTATTACTTGAAATCAAACGTTTATGCTGGTTATTTTATAGTCAGATTTGACACTTAATCCTGGTTTTCAAATTTAT